>NW_028077629.1:8284692-8476981 GCF_014824575.4 Sturnira hondurensis
TCTGAGAAGCACTTTATCTGTCCTTCCATTCTAAATGAAAGTTTTGCTGGATAAAGCAATCTTGGCTGTAGGTCTTTGGATTTCATGACTTGGAATACTTCTTTCCAGCCCCTTCTTTCCTGTAAGGTCCCTTTTGAGAAATCTGCTGACAGTCTGATGGGAACTCCTTTGTAGGTGACTGTCCCCTTATCTCTTGCAGCTTCTAGGATTCTCTCCTTCATTTTAATCTTGGCTAATGTAATTATGATGTGCCTTGGTGTGTTCCTTCTTGGGTCCAACTTCTTTGGCACTCTCTGAGCTTCCTGGATTTCCTGGAAGTCTATTTCCTTTGCCAGACTGGGGAAGTTGTCCTTTATTATTTGTTCAAATAAGTGTTCCACTCATGGCTGTTCCTCTTCCCCTTCTGGTACCCCTATAATCCGGATGTTGGAACGTTTAAAGATGTCCTGGAGGTTCCTAAGCCTCTCCTCATTTTTTTGAATTCTTGTTTCTTTATTCTTTTCTAGTTGGATGTTTTGTTCTTCCTTCTGGTTCACTCCATTGATTTGAGTCCCAGTTTCCTTTCCATCACTATTGGTTTCCTGTGCATTTCCCTTCATTTCAATTAGTTTAGCCTTCATATGTTCCTCTAATTTGTGACTATAATCAACCAGTTTTGTGAGCATCCTGATCACCGTGTTTTGAACTGTGCATCTGAGAGGTTGGCTATTTTTTGGTCGTTTAGAGTTATTGGCTCTGGGGCTTTGAGTTCTTTTTGAGCCATATTTTGGGACTGTTTGTGCCTGTTACATATGAGGAGCAGAGCCCTAGGTGTTCACCAGGGCCGGGCCACTCAGTCGCTGGGTTGTGATGCTATACGTGGGGGCGGGGAAAAAGGAAATTAATGGCATCCCCTCTGCCTCCTCCGGCCACCGGGGCCTGTGCGGTCCATCTCACTACTCATTCCTTTGCTTGTTTATCTGCGCATGCCAATGTGCAACTGCCAACCACAGTCAGCCTGCCCCGCACCCTCACTGGGTTTGCCGCTGGGGCCTTCGGGGGTCTGTCTCACTGCTCACACCTCTGCTGCTTTATCTGTGCATGAATGTGTGACCTCCCTCAGCCTGCCCCGCACCCTCACTGGGTCCGCAATGCTATCCCGGCTGCCTGCACGCCTGGGTCTCCTGGGTCTCCTGGGTCTCCTGGGTCTCCTGAGTTGCCTGGGTCACCTGGGTTGGGGGATCTTTCCTGCCCAACCCTGCTCCGCTGCTGGTTCCGCCCCTCGTACAGGTCCTGGTTGAATGGTTCGTTGTTGTCGGACTTCCGTGTAGTTCAGGTTTCTGTTCTTTGGCTGCATCGTTGTTTACTAAACCTTTGTTGTATTCAAACTTGGTTGTGGGAGAAGGCACAGTGTTTCCACCTATGCCTCCATCTTGGCCGAAGTCCGAATACTTACTTAAAATATGATGTTTGAATAATTTTTGGCAGAGAATCCATTATAAGGTTGACATGAAAAAGTGCCCATGTGGTGCAGAACAGAAGACAAAACCCAGCAACACAAGCAGCAGCTGGGAGGGTGTGAGGTCTTGTTCCCGGCACATGTCTTCAGTTTAGCTCCAATGAACACACATTTTGTGGCCACACTTGGCCAAAGTTTATTGTTTTTGCCAATTTCAGTTAAGAAATACCTCCTGTTAATGCCCCTATTCTGTGATAACACATTTATGTTTTTAAAAAATATGATTTAAAATAACTAGTAATTAAACTTTGAGTTCTTTAATATTTGAATTCCTCAATAGAGTGTAAGTTCTAATATATGCTTACCCTGTAACACTTTATGTGCCAACAAATTTATGCATGTAAATATGCAGTAATGAAAACATTTTACATAAGTATGCATATGCAGTAAAGAAAAATCTAATTTTATAGTATATAAAATGTATTTTTTTTATTAAGTGAAGTCATTCCTGATGATTTTTTTCTGTTGCTTTCATAAAGCCCCGAACTTCTCTTCTCTTCTAGGCCCTATTAGAAGTTGCTGTCAGGCAGAGTGGATTACATGTGAGAACTTGAGGCAGTATTCCTATGTGTCAAGGTGAAAGCTAGTTTTTACAGAACACAAGGGCCTCTGAGACCTGGCTTCCTTCATCTCTTCCGCCTTACCTCACCAACTCCCCTCCTGCACATCCTCTGTGAAACAAGTACACAGCCACTCGGAGCTCCCTGACGTGCCAGGCAATTTCAAGTCTCCCACCCTTTCTTTGCTCACGTTCCAAGTCTACAATATCCATCCAGCACCATCCACACCTCCCTGTGAAATATTTTCACATCTTTCCAGACATCACATCAAGCATCAAGGCATCCCTGACGAAGCCTTTTTTAAAAAAAGCCTAAATAGAAATAACCACTCCCACTTTTGTTCCTGTAAGGTACCCTGCCCCCATCTAGCACAGCACCTAGGTTACTTCATAGCCCCTACATGCGTTCCTCCTAACACTAACAAGTAAACTCCAGCCGGCAGGCACCACGTCTTACACATGTTTTCATCTACAGTTTCCTACTGGGCACAGTACAGGTTTGGGGACAAATGAATGGAGGAGCACTACTTTAATATACTTAATCCTATGGCGCTGCGTGTGACGCCCGCATTTACAGTAGCCCCCCTTATCTGCCATTTCGCTTTGTGCAGTTTCAGTTACCTGCGGTCAACCATGCTCCAAAAATGTTCAATGCAAATTCTGAAGACAAATAATTTGTTAGTTTTAAAATGTGTGCCATTCTGAGTAGTCTGATGAAATCTTGCGAGTCCCACACCATCCTACTACCCAGGATGTGACTCGTCCCTTTGTCCAATGTTTCAGTCAGTGTCCCTGCGCACTGCGTGCCCCTCACCTGTAAGTCATTTAGAAGCCCTCTGGGTTATCGGATCCACTGCTGAAGTATTGAGGTGCTTGTGTTCACATAACCCTTGTTTGACTCAATAATGACCCAATAGCCAAGAGTAATGATACTGGCAGTTTGGATATGCCAAAGAGAAGCCATAAAGTGCTTCCTTTACATGACAAGGTGAGGACAGTACAATGAAATATTTTGAGAAAGAGAAATCACATTTATATATTTTATTATAATGTGTTGTTATAACTGTTCTATTTTATTATTAGATACTGTTGTTCATCTCTTAGTGTAGCTAATTTATAAATTGAATTTATACTTTATCATAAGTATGTATGTATGGGGAAAATAGTGTACATAGGGTACAGTACTATCTGTGGTTTCAGGAATGCACTGGGGGGTCTTGGATGTGTCCCTGGTGGGGAAGGGAGCACTACTATACTACCAGCTCAGGGAGCTGGAACAATTGCTGGACTCTGAGAACAGTTTACACACTCATTTTTAAGATGCTGTTGCAGAGTCTGAAGAGCCAGGATCTTTTCCTCTTACTACAAGGTTCTGGCAAGCCCTGGACTTGTCTGGTTTCTTGACAGAGTTAATCTGGAATTTTTTTGACATCAGTTTCAACTCTAAAATTCTCTAACTTTTAAAAAATCCATGAGGAATAAAATGTTGACATTACACAGGAAGAGCAAGCAGGTTGTAGGAACAGAGATGGCATTGAGAAACAGGTTAAAGACCAGAAATTGATTTTGGCACAGGATCTGCAGTAGGTAGTCAAGTCAAGTGAAATTTGAGTCTAAGCTGTTTTTAAGTAAACTTTTATGTGTTTTGATGTATTTAAATCAGATAAAAATTATGAAGGTTATTAAAATAGTATTAGTAAAAATACAATCTTTTTTAAAGGAGGGAAATCACTCCTGATTTATTATTATAATAAGTTAAGCCATGATATTCTGAGAACTTTTTATATGTACCTCCCCAAATATGGGTTTTCTAGAGGTGTTTTCTCTGTACGGGTCACATGAATTTCTCTCAGATTCTGTTATGCCAAGAGTGGGAGACTGAGGAGAAAGTGACTGAAGAGGTCATCTTGCTTCTTTCCTGGAAAATGTCGCCTGTGGTTTTAAGAGACAATTTCATTGCCAAACAGAACAAGAGTATCAGCCTTCTTCATAATCTGGAGATGTTTTTAGATTTTTCATTCTTGTTCTCACATCCTCTTTATTTCCAAGCACCTATAATTATGACTGGTCTAGACCACTTATTAATTTCACTTTATGTGTGATGAAGGTGTTCAAGAGTTATTTAGAACCAAAGTTTGGAAGAAGGAACTACTACCCTTTGCAACATCATGGATGGAACTGGAAAGCATTATGCTGAGCGAAATAAGCCAGGCGGTGAAAGACAAATATCATATGATCTCACCGTTAACAGGAATCTAAACAAATCAAACAAGCAAGCAAAATACGACCAATGACACTCAAATATGGAACAGGCTGACAGGGTCCAGAGGGGAGAGGGGAGAGAATCATAGGGGAAAAGGGAATGGACTCACATGAACAAGTATAAAGGACACATGGACAATAACTAAGGGTGGGGGGTGGAAAGGGGAGGGAGGCGGGGAGCATGGGGCGGGGGGGGCGGGCAGGGTTGGGAATATAAGACAGAAACCTGTACGTGAACAAGAATTAAATAAAAATTATATTAAAAATAGAACCAAAGTTTATGACTAAATTCTGTCTTCTTTTTACCCATTTTATGCTCAACAAATTTCTGCTACATTTCTCTCCTAAGAAATACTTTCTTGTAATCACTATGCCTTCAGCATGTACCTTTTCATGGCGGAAAAGAGTAAGCCTAGAACTTCTGCTTTTGCTTGTTAAAAGGAGAGCTATTAAAAATAATAATGGCAATAAAAATGGTAATTATATGTTTTCATGGAACACCTACTAGATTTAAATATGCATTATGCCTACTATTCCTAACAACTTCATGAATTCAGTATTATCATCTCAGTTTTTCAGAAGATTATAATAAAAGCTGTTTACTGTACAGTCACTTCTATATATATAATCTAATTCATTCCTTGCAAAAATCTTTGAGCATTTATTTACAGGAAAAGTAGAGCCCAAGAGAGGGAGTGGTTCGTTCTCCCCAAACGGATGGGAAAAGCTTCCAAGAGCGTATGCTGCAGTGCATGCGGAAGAGGAGCTGGTGTTAGAGACTAAGTGCCAAGGTGTGAACTTGGATTATAAGCATCCAACTCTGACCAAACTTGGCTGGAAAAAAAAAGTAAGCATACAACAAAAGCAGTCAGTTACAATAATATTGATAGGAAATCTTGTAAAGAGATTTACATAGTTTACTTTGTAAACTGTGAAAATTTTTAGGTGGTTCAAACCTGCTAAAAATGCGAAGTTTTATTTTTCCACATATTCCATCCAGCTAATGTTATGGTATGGTTATAAGTTGTATGGTGTCAGAAAATGCTAATACAGTTCTGCTAACCACACACTGCTATGAAGCACCAATTCAAAAGGTATGACTATGAATTGTGGGTTAATATCATTCGCTTCGTGTTTTATATACCTAAAATATTCATGGTCTTAATTAGCTAAACTTCAAGTGAACTGCATATCATATTTTAATGGGTATGACATAGCTAGACAAAGGCATATCTCCTAGTCAGCCTTATGTCTTACTACATTTGAATTTCTTCTGGCACCAACCATAATAATTGTGGCAGGTATTGCTGGCTGTACACCAAAGATTCCTCTTCTTCAGAGTAATTTCTGGGAAGCAGCTGCCCAGCTAAAGCTACATTTCCTCAGCCTCTCCTCCACCTGGGTGTGACGTCCGACTAATTCTTGCCAATAGAATGTGAACTAAAGCGAAGTGTTTCATCTTCAGGCCAAAGTGCCTAAAACCTAAGTGTACCACCTCTATGTTCATTTTTCTTACACTTTGGCTAAATGGAGAGGACTGGGACACATTTTTTGAGAGCAGATACCCAATGAGGAGAGAGTTTGAGGTGTCTGTTGACAGGGAACCCAGGCATTGGGTATTATAAGAACCAAAAATTGCTCTATTGCCTTAAGTCCCCGATATCTGTGTCACCTCAATGCAACTGCTTACACACGATAATGCTCAGTCCATAGTTTCTGAACATTGGCATCTATGTTCCAGATCACTAGTCTCATGAGACTGGATTTACATTACGGTCTCATAAGTTTATATATATATATATATATAATTTTTATCTATATAGAGAATTTTCTGTTCATTTTTGCTTTCTCATTCTTAAAACCCTGAACTAGTTTCTATGAAATAACTATTGTGTTAAAATTGAAGTTGATTATTTTATACAATAAGTATGTGACTTACTTAACCCAAAAGAAGGTGGCATATCATCTCATTTTATTACAAAAGAAGTTTTAGTAGATATTTTAAGTGATTAGGGTAGCAGGTTTCTCTTGGTCCTCTGATTTTTGTCTTTTACCACTTCTACCAGAAAAGAATTAGCCTTGGCGCAAGTTTTAGCGGATAGTTAGTGTCCAATGTAGGAAACCAGGGAACCTGACTTTATCTTGACTATACCACACGCTCTATTAAATCTTGTGAAGTTGGTCTGCCTCTGAGAAGACAGAGGCTATAGCTATCTCCCAATAGATAATAAACCCATCTTGAAATTTCTGATTATTCACACAACATCATTTACTTTTTCTGTTTAAGTAGGCCGCCAGTCTTTTAGGGCACCTTTTGCTTTTTGGCCTGTTCACCAGGGACCAGGTGGGGATGAAGTGAAAATCAACATATCTAGTTATACTGGGGTGGGCAAAAGTAGGTTTATAATGATTAGTATGAAAAACCCACAGTTTATTCTTGTATTATTATTTATTAATTATTGTATTATTTTCCATACAAATAACTGTAAACCAATTTTAGCCCCATCCTACACTCTTTGAAGGTTTTGGATGACTTCTGTTCCCTTGTAGGAATGTGTTTATAGATTAATTATAGCCTTAGTTGCCTTTTACCAGATCAAATATTGTGTGGGTGGCATATTCTAGGAAATCTTGAAGAATTTTAAAATAGTCCACCATAGTTCCTAATATGGAGATGACCATAATTAGAGGAAGCAGTAGGTTAGGTCAGAAACTGTTTATGGTTGGGAGCTGGTGTTTTGACCCTTTCCTGTATATTTCATTGATATTCCCCAGCCCATGGTGGCCTTTGGTCTGTGGGTCATAGCTTGGCCAGGGGCGAGTCAGAGTTCTCAGTGAAAGCAGTAAGAGAGGTCAAGTGTGGCATATCAGCAGAGCTGGTACACCCACTTGTCTGGGTTGGGGCGGAAGTGGAGGCTGGGTCAGGAAAGTGGTCTTTTTCTGCTTTTAGACAGTGCCAAAGCATTGCAGACAGGGGTTTCACTTTATTTTTGTTTATGTGGGGTTGATTCAGACACAAGTAAACTTGTGGTGTTTTAACCTCTAGTAAGATTTCAAACATACATCTGGCTTCATCTAGCTTGGTGTCTTAGGAATCCAGTTTGTATCTTAGAAATTATGGTTTTTTAATTTAGAAGGTTAAAGGTGATACACTTTCAGTTAAATCTCATAATTTTTGACTGGTGATTAATGAAAAACACCTCATTTTTCCTTATTAAGAAGAAGAAGGGTTATACACACAGGGAGTTTATCTTCTAAAACATTGTTTACTTTCATAACATTTTTGTGAAATTGGGCAACTGATTTACCTCTTGTGGTCTTATCTTCTACCCTGGGTTTCAACCAACTGGGCAGGAGAACAAGGACCAGAAAATAAAATCCGTTAAACTTTTATTCAACTGTGCCAGGTATGTGTGAACACGTGAGTATCCAACTGTAGATCTTCTCACACGAAGGATTTGAGATTTTTTTTAAAATCATGAAAAATAAGAGTATAAAATAAATATTGAGATATTTTTGGAAAGAACACTAATAAATCAATATACTTTATGTGTGAATTAAGTCTAGCACAAAAATATAAAACGGCTAGTTCTAAGCATTGGCTTATAAGTATTAATTTAATTGCTTTGAAATACCAATTAGTATCAAGTGCTTAAGACACTAATTTCACTTAATGTAATTAAAAGGTATGGATTGTATGTGTCTGTTTGGCTATTACAGATAATATTTCCCAATCTAGAACTGTTACTGTAGTCCTAGAATCTCCGAAGAAGCTGGAAGATGGATGGTAAGAACGCAGGGCTTTGAGAAAGTAGGGATAATTCTTGACTCATGGCTCCCTTTTCATGTTAAGACAACTCAGGTTCTAGATGGGCAGAAAACCACAAGAATGGAGATCAGAGAAGAGGTCTCGGTTCATTTCTAGCTACATTAACTCGTTTTTGAGATCTGATGAACTGTCCATGTGTGTTGTCAGGTGAATGGACCTGGCTTTGAACCATGTAATGGTATAATTCTTTCTGTTTTGTTTTCACTCAACCTGATAATGCTGTCTTTACAGTCAGCATAGGACACTGAATCAATGATATTTGAGGATAAATGTCGAATGATTCTCAGGTCTCCTTCTGGTCATATGCAATAGCTCATTAAATACAACCTTGTAAATGTGGTTGGAATTTCTGTCATGTGTTCATCTGACACGTATCTGTCACCTTTTCTGCCTTTCCCATATAGCTTCTTTTGAGATAATTCTGTAATTATTCATATTATTCTCAAAGGTCTTAGTATCTTTGTAAATTTTAGAATTTTAGTATGAGTAATGATGTGAATATATTTAGTTTATTTATTGTCTGTTAAATATTTAAAATGCTTTCAGAATGACAATCTAATTTGATGTTTGTAACAGGGTCTGCCTCTGGGAAAGGAGTCTGATTGACTAGAAACAAGAATGGAAAGGAGACTTAGATTTTCATGTAAATAAACTTATAGCTTTTAAATTTTGTATGTTGAGTGCATTAGTTATTTATTACTGCGTAGCAAAATTACTACAAATGTAGTAACTTAAAACAACCCACGTTTATCCCCTCAGAGTGTCTGTGGGTCAGGAATCCAGGTATGGCTTAGCTGGGTCCTTTGCATCAGGGTCTTTGCAAAGCTGTGAGTTGTTGGCCTCCCCAAAGATGGGTTGAAGCCTCCCCAAATATGGGTAAGGCTGAAGTCTTACCTGAAGGTTCCGCTGTGAGAGGATCTGCTTCCAAGCTTATACAGTTGTTGGCAGGATTCAATTCCTTGAGGACTGGTGGACTTAGAGCTTCAGTTCCTAGTTGTTTTTTTGGCTGGAGACCTCCCCACTTCCTCTCCAACATGGCAGCTTGGTTCGTCCAAGCACAAAAACTGAGAGGGCTATTGAAGGGGTGTCCTAACAGCATTGAAGTAAGCTATTTCTGTAACCTGATCATGGAAGGGATATCCCATCACTTTTGCCCTATTCCAGTTTTTAGAACAAGTCATTAGGTCATCCCACACTGAAGGGAAGGGCTTACGCTAGGGCACGGACACGAGTAGTCGGAGATCATAGGAGGGACATTTTTTTAGTTCGTACAACATGTGTATATTATCCATTTAGAAATAAAGGTGCTTTTAGCCCTGTCTGATGTAGCTCAGTGGATTGAGCACAGGCCTATGAAGCAAAGGGTTGCTGGTTCAATTCCCAGTCAGGGCACATGCCTGGGTTGCAGGCCAGGTCCCCAAGTAGGGGACACACAAGAAGCAGCCCCACACTGATGTTTCTCCTTCTTTTTCTCCCTCATTTCCCTTATCTCTAAACAAAAATAAATAAAATATTTTTAAAAAAGAAAGAAAGGTGCGTTTAGACATCTAAAATTTTAAATGAAAACAAAAGTATCAGTGTAATTTGTGAAATAGGGTACCATTTTTGTAAATGAAAAATAACATGTATATGCTCATATGTACATATATGATATAGATGCATACAAAATGATGGGAATGGGAGAAGCAAAATGGTTAATGTCTTCATCCATCAGGCTGTAATAATAATACCATAGACTGGATGTTTTATGAATAATTTATTTCTCATAGTTCTGGAGGCTGGGAAGTCCAAGATCACAGCACTGGCAGATTTGATGAGCACTGGTGAGGTCCTATTCTTTGTTCCTAGATGGCCATCTTACTGTCTTGTCACATGACAAAGTGATGAGGGGGCTCTCTGGGGTCTCTTCCATAAAGGCACTAATCCCATTCAGGAGACCTCCACCCTTATGACCTAACACTTTCCAAAGGCCTCACCTCCTAATACCATCACATTGAGGATTAGGTTTTAACATATTAATTTTGAGGGGACACAAACATTCAGACTAGAGCAGTTAGCAACAAAGGAATTAGGATTATTTTACAAAGTTGTAGAGCATAAATGGCTTTTTAATGGCATTTGGTCACTTAATTGGAGGATCAGGACTCAAAACACAGTTCTGAACATCAAGATTATTCTCCTCTTTACTTTATTGGATTAGTTTTATTGGATTTAGCTTTATTTGGTTTCTAAACTAAAATTTAAAATAACTTCATAAAAATGATAGATATTAATTACTCTGCTGATGCCTAGCTTACTTCACTGTTTGGTCATCTCTACCCAATATGTCTGGTAATTAAGTCATTTTTAAAACTACAATAAAATAGAAATTTGTATTGAATCCTATGGGAGGGTTGCCTAATTTAGCAAATAAAAATATAGGATGCCCAGTTAAATATGAATTGCAGATACATAAGAGTGTTTTAGTATACATATGTCTTATATATGTAATACAATTATACATACAATATTTGGGACATCCTTATATGACAAAATTGTTCATTGTTTGTCTGACACTCACATTTAACCAGGTGTTCTGTATTCTATCTGGAATGCTATCCTATGGGAAAAATTTAGAAACAGCAGCATAGGTATGTGAGCAGAAGGATTGCATAGTAAAGTGAAATTTTAAACAGATTAGTCTGTCCTTCATTTGCATCTATGATACCTCAAGATCCTCATTCTTTTTTAAAAAAATTTTTATTTATATTTAGAGGGGAAGGGAAGGAGAGAGGGAGTGAAATATTAATGTATGGTTGCCTTTCATAATTCCCCTGCTGGGAACTGGCCTGCAGCCCAGGCATGTGCCCTAACTGGGAATTGAATCGAGATCATGTTTTTTGTAGGCCCGCACTCAATCCACTGAGCTACACCAGCCAGGGCAAGGTCCTCATTCTTCTTATTCAACAAATACTGATGAATGCCTGTGAAGTGTGAGGCACCCCACCAGCTGCTGCAGATACACAATCAAATAAGCTTCCATCTTCACTCTCAAAAGCTTTTGAGAGTGAATAAGTCTTTGAAAGCCTTTTTTTGCTCGTACTTGTTATAGGACTTTTTGGGCAGTGACTATAAATAAGATATATAAAATCTGGTTTAAAACAGATCAAATTGTCATGAACACCTCTTAGGTCTCAACCTTTAGTGTTTTTATTTTTTGGTGTGGTTTAAAAATTATAATCTATAATAAGTGATTAAGACAAAATATTGTTGAAAATTGAGAAATTAAAAAAATAGTTTTTTTTAATTTTGAAATTTTATTTATTTATTTATCTTTAGAGGGGAAGGAGAGAGGGAGAGAGACATCAATGTATGGTTGCCTTTCATGCGTCCCCTGCTGGGAGTTGGCCTGCAGGGAACTGGCCTGCAACCCAGGCATGAGCCCTGACTGGGAATCAACCACGATCCTCTGGTTTGCAGGCCTGTGCTCAATCCACTGAGCTACGCCAGCCAGGGCTAAAAAATAGTTTTAAAGAGTTTGAGTATGTCATTATTTTATGAGTCCTCATTACCTATTCTATTCTTCTAAAAATAGTCATTGAAATATTTCTGTAGAATTATAAAGATGTAATCTAATTTTGCAGAATGTGATTAACAAGTATGTTTGTCAAATTTGACTTTATGACTATTTTCCAGGAAAACAGAAAAGCAGAACTCAATAAGGAAATAGTATGGAACTGAATTTCAATAAATGTCCCAGACATGAAGCTTTGTGTCAAGGTCCTTTCTATATTGATTTAGCAGATTTGCTTTTTGCAGTTTTAAACACATATTTCTTTGAAGCTTATCCTGATTGGATGACTGACCAGTTAACGCATGAGTTTTTAAAAAAAATATTATTTGTCATGATATCTATTTTTGAAAAAAATTTTATTGTTCAATTACACTTGTCCCAGTTCCCTCCCAATACCCTCCCCCACCATACCCACCTCCACTTTCCACATTCAATCCTCCCCAACCCAGTTGTCTTGTCCATGGGTCCTTTATAGATGTTCCTTGACTTGACCCTTCCCCTTCTTCCCCCATTATCCCCTCCCCTTTCCTATCTGGTCATTGTCAGTTTGTTCTTTATTTCCATGTGTCTGGTTCTCTTTAGCTTGCTGGTTTGCTTTGTTGATTAGGTTCCACTTACAGGTGAGATCATAGGGTATTTATCTTTGACTGCCTGGCTTATTTCACTTAGCATAATGCTCTCCAGTTCCATCTATGCTGCCATGAGGGGTAGGAGCTCTTTGTTCTTTTTTGCTGCATAGTATCCTATTGTGTAAATGTACCACAGTTTTATGATTCACTCATTTACTGATGGGCACTTAGGTTGCTTCCAGCACTTGGTTAATGTAAATTGTGCTGCTATGAACATTGAGGTGCATATCTTTTTTTGAATTGCATATCTTCAGGATTCTTAGGGTATAATTCTAGTAGTGGAATTGCCAGATCAAATGGCAAGTCCATTTTCAGTTTTTTAAGGAATTTCCATGTTTTCCATAGTGGCCGCAGCAGCCTGCATTCTCACCAAAATGTACTAGGGTTTCCTTTTCTCCACAACCTTGCCAGCACTTATTGTTTGTTGATTTGTTTATGATGGCCATTCTGACTGGTGTAAAGTGGTATCTCATTGTGGTTTTAATTTGCATCTCTCTGATGGCTAGTGATACTAAGCATCCTTTCATCTGTCTCTGGGGTCTCTGCATGTCCTTCTTGGAGCAGTGTCTGTTCAGGTCCTTTCTCTTTTTTAAATTGAATTGTTTGTCTTCTTGGTATGTAGCCATTTGAGTTCTTTATATATTTCGGAGATCAAAACTTTGTCCAAGGTATCATTGGCAAATATGTTTTCCCATACGGTTGGTTCTCTTTTCATTTTGCTGATGTTTTCTTTGACATGCAGAAGCCTTTTAATTTAATGTAGTCCCATTTGTTTATTCTTTCCTTTATATCCCTTGCTCTAGGGGACATATTAGTGAAAATATTCCTGTGTGGAATATCTGAAATTTTCCTCCCTCTGTTCTCCTATAGGACTCATATGGTGTTGCAACTCATATTTAAGTCTTTTATTCATTCCAAGTTTATTTTTGTGTATGGTATAAGTTGGTGGTAAAGTTTCATTTTTTTCTCATGTGGCTGTTCAGATTTCCCAACACCATTTGTTGAAGAGGCTATTTTTACTCCATTTTATCCTTTTGCCCCCTTTGTTAAATATTAGTTGACCATAGAAACATGGGTTTATTTCTGGGCTCTCTATTCTTTTCCATTGTCTATGTGTTTGTTCTTTTTTAAGATTTATATTTATTTATTTTTTAGAGAGAGGGAAGGAAAGGAGAAAGAGAGAGAGAAACATTAATGAGTGGTTGCTTCTCACATGCCTCCAAATGGAGACCTGGCCCATAACCAAGGCACATGCCCTCACTGGGAATTGAACCACTGACCCCTTGGTTCTCAGGTCCATGTTCAATAAATACACAGAGCAACAAGAGCCAGGGCTATGTGTCTGTTCTTATGGCAGTACCAGACTCTTTGATTACAGTGGCCCAATAACATACTTTGATATCATGTATCATGATTCCTCCTACTTTGTTTCTTTCTCAGAATTGCTGAGGCTATTTGGGGTCATTTATGGTTCCATATAAATTTTGGAAATGTTTGTTCTGTATCTGTGAAATAAGTCATTGGTATTTTACCAAGGATTATGTTGAATCTACAGATTGCTTTGGTTAGTACATACATTTTGATATTAATTCTTCCAATCCATGAACACAATATATGCTCCCATTATTTGTGTCTTCCTTAATTTCTTTCTTCAGTGTTGCATAGCTTTCTCAGTATAGGTCTTTTACCTCATTGGTAAGGTTTATTCCTAAGAACTTTATTTTTCTTATTTATATAGCAAATGGGATTTTCCCCCTGACTTCTGATATTTCATTTTTGATGTCCAAAAATGCTTTATTTCTGAATAATAACTTTGTATTGCACTGTCTGCCAAATTTACTTATTAGGTCAGGTAGGTTTTTGGTGGAGTCCATACAGTTTACTATGTAACTATCTTGTCATTTGAAAACAGTGACAGATTTACTTCCTCCCTTCCAATTTGAATGCCTTTTATTTCTTTTTCTTGTCTGATTGCAGTGCCTAGAACTTCTAATACTATGTTGAATACAAATGGTAAAAGCAGACACCCTTGTCTTGTTCCTGATCTTAGTGGTAAAGCTTTTAGGTTTTTCCCACTAAATATGATGTTGGCTGTAGTTTTCTCATACATGGTCTTTATTAGGTTGAGGTATGCTCCTCTACTCTCACTTTGCTGAGAGTTTTTATCATAGATGGGTTTTGTACCTTATCAAATAAGGTACAAGTCTTTCCTTTTGTTTATGTTTTGTATTTCATTTATTGATTTGCAAATATTGTACCATCCTTACATCCCTGTGATGAATCCCACTTGATCATAGTGTATGATCCTTTTAATGTATTGCTGGATGTGGTTTGCCAATATTTTATTGAGGATTTTAGTGGCTTGTGTTTATCGGCAATATTGGCCTGTAGTTTTCTTTCTTTGTTTTGTCTTTATCTGTTTTGGGGATTAGGATGATGCTGGTCTGATAAAAATAGTTTGGGAGTCTTCCCTCTTGGATTTTTTTTTTGAATAGTTTGAGTACAGGGGTTAGCTCTTCCTTAAATGTTTTTTAAAATTCTCTTGTGAAACCATCTAGTCCAGGGCTTTTGTGTGCTGGAGTTTTTTTTATTTATCCTTCAATTTCACTAGCTATTATCAGTCTATTCAGGCTTTCTGCTTCTTCTTGATTCTGTTTTGGAAAATCATATTTTTCTAGAAATTTGTCCATTTTGCCCAGGTTTTCAAATTTCTTGGCATATAGTTTCTTTGTAGTAATTTCTTACAATCTTCTGTATTTCTGTGGCATTAGTTGTAACTTCTTCTTTTTTACTTCTGATTTTATTTATTTTGGTCCTCTTTCTTTCTTGATGAGTCTGGTTAGAAGCTTGTTGATTTATTTTATCTTTTTAGAGAACCAACTCCTGGATTTATTGATCCTTTGAATTATTCTTCTAGTCTCTATGTCATTTAATTCTGCTCTGATCTTGGTTAGTTCCTTCCTTCTACTTGCTATAACCTTTGTTTGTTGTTGTTCCTCCAGTTCTTGTATATGTAAGATTAGATTGTTTATTTGAAATGTTTCTATCTTTTTTAGGTAAGTCTGTACTGCTATGAATTTCTTTCTCAGAACTGCCTTCACTGTGTCCCATAGGTTTGGACTGTAGTGTGTTCAATTTCATGTGTTTCCAGAAACTTTTTGATTTACTTCCTTGACCTTATTATTAACCCATTTATTGTTTAATAGCATGCTATTCAATCTCCATGGGTTTGAATGTTTTTGAGTTTTTTTCTTGAGGTTGGTTTCTAGTTTCAAGCCCTTGTAGTCTAAGAAAATGCTTAATACAGTTTCAATTATCTTGAATTTGTCGAGGCTTGTTTTGTGTCTTATCATGAGGTCTATGCTTGAAAACGTTCCACATGCATTTGAAAGAATGTCTATTTTGCTTCTTTGGGATGAAAGATTTCATATATACATCAGTTAAGTTCACTTGATCTAGTGAGTCATTCAGTGCCACAGTATCCATGTTGATATTTTGTGTGGAAGATTTATTCATTGTTGACAGTGAGGTGTTAAAATCTCCTACTAGAAGTGAGATGCTGTCTATATCTTTCTTGAAGTCCTCCAAGATTTCCCTTATATATTTGGGTGCTCCTATGTTTGGTGCATGCATGTTTACAATGTTTATGTGTTCTTGATGGATTCTTCCCTTGAGTATTATGAAGTGTCCTTCTGTTTCTATTTTTATGGCTTTTGATTTGAAGTCTATTTCATCTGATATAAACATTGCTACCCTGGCTTTTTATCCGTTTGCTAGAGTAGTTTTCCCCAACCCTTCACTTTTAGTCTATGTAGGTCTTTTGTTCTGAGGTGGATCTGTTATAGGCAACATATATGCAGGTCAAGTTTTCTTATCCATTCAGCTATTCTATGTCTTTTGAGTGGAGCATTTAATGTATTTAAATTATTGATAGGTACTTATTCATTGCCACTTCCCCCTCTTACCTGTGTTTCTTTTTCTTTCAGTCTTTTTCTTATCTTAAAGCAATGCTTTTTAACATCTTGCAATGCTGGTTTGATGGAGGTGTATTCTTTTAGCTTTGTTTTGTCTAGAAAACTCCTTATTTTACCTTCCATTTTAAATGAGCACTTTGCTGGGTAGCGTGGTCTTGGTTGTAGGCTTTTACTTTTCATTATTTGGAATATTTCTTGCTATTCCCTCTGGCTTGTGTTTCTGTTAAGTAGTTAGCTGCTTGCCTTATTTCAGCTCTCTTGTATGTTTCTTCCTGTTTCTCCCTTGCTGCCTTTAAGATTCTTTCCTTGTCTTTGAATTTTGCCATTTTAATTATGATGTGTCTTGGAGTGGGCCTCTTTGGGTTTATCTCGATTTGGACTGTCTATCCTTCCTGGACTTATGTGACTTTTTCTCTCAACAAGTTAGGGAAGTTTTCCAAAAATTACTTTTTCAAACAGGTTTTCTATCCCTTGCTCTTCTTCTTCTCCTTCTGGTATGTGTTTTATGTGGATATTATTATGTTTCATGTTTTCCTGCATTTCTCTTAATCCTTCTTCATTCTTTTTGACTCCTTTTTCCCCTTTTCTTGCTTTTTCTGGGATTTTTTCCTATCTTGTCCTCCAACTCACTGTTTCTGTCTTCTGTTTCATCTAGCCTGCTTTCGATTCCTTCTACTGTGGTCTGCAATTCAGACATTGTATCCTTCGTTTCCTCCTGGCTCTTGTTGATAGTTCTATGTCCCTTTTCATGCTGATGTAGTTTTCAGTAAGTTCCTTGTTGCTTTCCTGTAGTTTTTGGTAATTTTCACTGAGCTCATTAAGCTTCCTTACAACCATTGTTTTGAACTCAGTATCTGGTAGCAGGATGGCTGCTGCAGTATGGGAGGTGACTCAGCACTGGGATCCCTGTGTTGAGTTCTCTCAGTTCTCTTCCCAAAGCCTCCATCCCCAGTATTTCCTCAAGCATCTCTCATCCACTCTGCCCACCTCCCCCTAACTTTGCCAGAGCCCAGGGTAAGTGACTGCAAATGAAATTTTATGCATTGGCTCTTTATATAGCTCTTTGCATCTCCAGCTGTCTGTCTCTGACTGTGAGCAATCCTGCTGCTTTTTTCCACTGGATGTTATCTGTGTACTTTTCGGGCTCTGGTGCTCTGGGCTGGGGATCCCAGCTGAGGGTTTAGACCCCACACTTCTCAGGGGGATCAAGCCAGCTGCTTAAACATCCTTCTGGCACTTCAGCTGCCTCCTGTGGGCATCCAGACAGCCTTTTTGTGTCTCCAAAGCACTTTTTATCAGTCACGTTGTACTGTGGTGGATTCTTCTGTCTGTCTGGGGTTATAAGGCTTCTCTCTCTCTCTCTCTCTATTGTTCAGTTGTTTGTTCCAGATGATTTCTCCACAATTTACTTGTAGTTCCATATTGGTCCTGGGAGGAGGTTGGTGTAACTTCCACTCACTCCTCCGCCATCTTGGATCCTCTCCTGCATGAGTTTTAAAGTTTCACATTTTAAGATTGATTTGTTTGAAATGTATGTGGCATTAGAAAAGAGCTCTACAGATACCCCAAACCACTAGAAAGATGAACAAATGAGCCCTAGAGCAAATTAAGCGTGAAACATCCCTGGAGGCAAAAATGAGAAAACAAACTGTCCTAGTTCAGGCACATCATGAGAAGGCAGGGCTCTTTGGAAGAGACAATAATACCGGGAAAAATAGAAGGCGGCAAGAAAAGAGGAAGACCAAATTTGAGATGGAGTAACTGCATACAAGCCATAGGCATGAATGTATAGGAGCCGAACAGAGGTGTTGAGGACAGGATATTGTGGACATCACTCATTAAGTTGTCAGTATTCAGAGCTGACTTAATGGCACATAATAATAAACAGCTCTGCGGTGGGAAAAGATGACTATGTGTAGTTACAGAAAAGTAGAGGAGAGAGTGGGAGTGTGCTGTCCAGGGCCATATTGCTGTCAGATCCATCCTCCCATTTTTCTTGCTTAGCTGTGGATTTGAGGGTATGGCTTTGTCAGCTGCATTCTCAAGACTCCATGTCATCTCCTCTCTGGCCAGTTTTAGTTAATGGATGGCACTTACAGGAGATGGGGGGAGGGAAGAAGATAGAAACCCAGCTGGTATTTCTCCTCTCTCTTTGCATCTGACTGCATCTCTAACAGTACCTGTTTCTTCCTCATGAACCCAGCTTTTGCCTGGTGACCTCAGGCTCTGGGCTCTGGTACCATTCCCTTTCCATCCTCTAGTTTACAGAAGGTAGTGGTTAACTGATGTTGTTGCTTCATGCAGTCTGATTGGGTTCTCAGATCTCCCATCTTTTATGATTCAGTTTCCTGCGTTACATTCTTTCTGTTATATGTACTTGAAAGAGTTTCCAGTTTTCTGGATAGACTTTGCTCAATACAAGGAACATGGGAAGTTTTAGGAGAATACCAACAAATCAAGGATCCATATTCCTCTCTCTTTGACATAGTGTTAGGATATTTCAAATAAACAAATGAACGGTTCCTTTACCACTAATACTCCCTCTATTTCAAGGATCAGAGACTGCTTAGGGTCTTCTAGAGCAAAGGATTCCTAACAGTATTTAGCATGAACCTGTACTTTGCCTCAAATCAAGTTTTACTTTATTTTCTCAGGGAACATAGACAATTTCCTTTTTTTTGTAATGAAGGTGAGGCACTGTTATTTCTAGAACAATAATTCTTGCATGGATATTTAAGGGAAAAAGAATAAAGAAAGGCAGAATGAAATGGGAAGAAGAAAGGAGTTCAGAGATATGGGAAAAGAAACAGAAAGATGACATGGAATCAGATAATATAGCTATCTTCTTTAAGAGAAGGGCAATAGCTTTGATTGAAAGTCTGTTTTCTCAGAAATGTTACTCATAATCCCAAAGTTTGTTAACACATTTCAGATATTCGCATAGAAGCATAAATTATAGTAAATATAAAAATGTTTTCTATACATTATAAATATAAATAATCACAACCTCTCATTGAACACTTTGTTTGCCAGCAAAGAAAAGGAAAATATTTCATAGTGAAAGCAGTGAGCTTGACAAATGGGAAGCAATAGCAAAAACTACCTGGAGGGAAGGAGGTAGCCACATGGCCTTGGTTTATGGAGATACAAAGTGACATAGATTCTGGGAACAGACTGATGGTTGAGAAACAAGAAGGGGTTTGGGGGCTGGGTGAAAAAGGTGAAGGGATTAAGAAGTACAGATTGGTAGCTACAGCAGAGTCATGAAGATATACATTACACCATAGGGAATATAGTCAATAAAATCGTAGTAACTATGTATGGTGTCAGGTGGGTACTTGAAATGGCAGAGGGGTCACTGTATAAAGTACACGATTGTCTAACCACTATGCTGCACACCTGAAACTAATACAGAATGAACTGAATGTAACTGTAATTAAAAATAAAACAAAATGACTTAATTTATTTTTTAAAAAAATGCCTTACTCTAGACATTTACTTGTAACCTTGCCCATTAAAGGCCTTGATAGCTGACTTGTTAGGAAAGATCAAACTTTGAATTAGGATTTGTGTAAGTTACAGATGTGCTCATGCTTTCTGGCATCAAACAGAAAGACAAGGCCTTTCTTAAATATCCCAATGTTATATTGCTCTATAGTTTGGCAAGGGCTTTGCAGCTAGGCTGCATCAGTTCGAGTGCTGCTTTGGTCACTTCCTAAATAAGACACTGAGCAAGTTGCTTATTCTCTCTAGGCCTCCTTTGTAAAACAGGTATAGAATGATCACCTCCTTCAGAATCTCATTGTGAAGATTAAATATGCTCATGAATATAAAGCTTAGGACAGATTTAGAACTTAGTAAGCACTTTATAAAGGTTAAATATTGCAATTGCTCAGAAATGATACCTATGGTTTTAGATTTTTTGTAAAATTCTAAGTATGGGAAACACACTATAGATAAATGCACACCGTTATATACCATATTAAATGTAAGTAGTCACAGCAGTTTATAAGCTGTTCTATCTTGTAAGCAAAGGTGAAGGAAAAAATCTGCATAGAGACAGCCAGAGATTTGGCAAATAGGGAGCAAAATAAAACAGCAAAAAATAAAATTACTTCTTTAGGCACATTCTGCACATATGTATGGAAGGAAAATGTGATTGTATTTATGACAGCAAAGAAGGCAGAGTAATTGGGATTAGGAAATTTGTAGCAAAATGCAGTCACTGCATTTATGGATGGCACATTGGGAAATAATTAGGTCTGAAACTGTGGCTAACATTCAGCTTGTGCTCACTCTGTCTTTTGAGAGTTTTTAGCTTACTGAAGTCAAATGACTTTTTTTTTACATATGGAAAATGATGAGCTGTTTAGGGAAATAAGCACATGTTTTAATTAGGCAACATCACCTTTTCCATGAGAAGTGTAAATGAAACTTAAAAAAAATACTTGAGATAGAAAACAATTGATAGAAACTTTCTCTGTCTTTCTGCCTCTCTCCTTTCTTCTTCTCTCTCTCTCTCTCTCTCTCTCTCTCACTCTCTCTGTTACTATTATTGATGGGATCCCAAATTTGTGGTAGGCTCTGACCAAGTCCTAATATAATGACTTCGATGGTTTATAGGGTCCATGTAGGACATCCCATATGATAACTTTGGGAACAAAAGACTTAATTGAAAATAACTAAATAGCCTTATTTCTAAATGCATTAATGTTTAGGAAAGTATAAGTAACTATGTACATACTTTCAGAGAATTTAAGAACATACTTATTTCATCTAGAACAAAGTTAACACTTGTTGACTCAAATAAGTTGGTTTCCCATCTGTCCTGACTCACTGGCTGGAACAAATTTACATGCCAGTGTGTGGTGGCCACATGACTCTTCTAGGAAGAGGTAGAAAATACATCAATGTGATTTGAGCTCATAAGCATTGAGCAGTACTTCTTCATGGTGAATCCATTGTTCTACCTTGGGCACTTAATACCAAACACAAGCCCTGTTTTGATGCCAATTCTTCTTCCTTAGTATTTAGAAACACCTCTGTATGGCCTTTGACTAGTTTAATGCCCTCACCTTCTCAAGTGTGCAGTGAGAGCACAGATCATGTATTAAAGATGACTATAGGACAGCTTTGCCAGAACTGGAACTAAGATCACATGGTTGTGAGTAAGAACCATGAGAGTGAATGGTCACTGTGTGCCCAAGCCCAAAGGGAGATGAGTGTGGGGGCTCCAAAGCCCAGCTCACTGTGTTTTTCCTGGTTTTGTTTACACAGTCTGTGGAATTCCTACCACATCACTGCTTCTGGACTCCCTTCTGTGAGACTGTGTCATTTTGGAAATAGTTGGAAGAAGGGCTCAGAGCATGTAAGGTAAACGTGATTAATCACAACTTCTTTTTAATCACTAGTTTATGAGCAGAAGAGCAGAGAAATGAGCAGTGATGTGAATAGTGAAAGTGAAAAATGAAGAGTGAAAGAAGTAAAATTTGACAAATGGGCATCAATGCCACAGAGGTGATAGAGGAGAAGAAGTAGGACTTAAATGCAACAACTATTCCCTTTTCCCTGAATGTTCACACTAGTTCAGTGAATTCCATTTGCAAGAAGGAATGCCATCATTTCTGCTGTAGTGGAAGGAGGAACATCTCTCCTGCAAAATTTTCTGGGTCATCCCAAAAGAAGTACTATCCCTCTTCGTTCAACCATCATAGGAGTTTAAGTATGCTCCCTTTTGTGGGGGCTACTTTGCCCTCAAGTCCCCCCATCCACCACAGATGAAAGTAAACACTACCAAGACATAATCTGCTTGGGGAGAAGTGGGCAGTTTCTCAGAGGAAAAAGGTAAGGAGCCCCTTCCTCCAGGGGCTTTTATTGGGTTGTAACACACAGAAATACAGGGCGGCAAGATTCAAACAGTAGATAACATTTCAGAGAAATCTGACAGCTTAGTCTGAGTCAGAGTCTGTCAGGAAAGGGGGTTTGCAGAAACTTTGGGAGACATACTCATTTCCTGCTCAGACCCTTAACATATGAATGAAAACACTCCTAGCAAAGCAGGTTTCACAGGATTTTTTAGGAATTCTTTCTTGTGCCAAATTTCCCTGGATTTGCTCTAGCAAGGCAAGGAGCTGCACCCCTCCCCATGAGGTTTTCAGGCTTAAGTAGATTAGAGCCAGGAAGCACTTCTCCCAGAGGACATGGGGACTTGGACTATGTCACATAGCTGGGGGGGATGGGGGCGGGGCAAGGGTCCATTGTTCCCTCTTTGTTGCAGCCCCCAAGTTCTTCCATGATGGCCTCCCAAGTGATCGTGTTTGGCTTAGGTTGCCTCTCACTGTGAGGAGTCTTACCCGTCATTGACTTCTGACCATGCTTTGGGGGCAGGGAGAGGAAACTGAGTCAGCATTAGCTACCAGAGACAAGCTTTGTCTCCCATCGCTCCCATTCCAGAGGTCACTCACTCATCCTTAGCCATGGGGGGTAGTTACAATTCCTAAAACCAGGCAGAGTGGTCCCCAACACCCTTTCACGGTAATTAACACCTGTTCTTTTCAGATGAGACTGGGGGAAAAAAGACTACAAAAATGAATCTAAATGAACAGATATATAATTACAAATGAATTATTTTGATAATGTGGTCAAGGAAGACCTCTTTGAGGAAGTGATGTACAAGCTGGGACCTAAAGAATAAGCAGCAACCAGCTATACAAGCAAGGCAAGAGGATGTTCCAGAGACAGAAGGACACGTGCAAAGTTGCCAAGGAAAGAAAGGACCTGAGGTGTGTACTCAGGAACTGAATGTCGGCCAGTTTGACTGGAACTCAGTGAATGCTCCATAGCAAAATAGAACCTTAGGGAAGGCAGATTCATACCCAGATTCTTCCAATAAGGACACAACAGTGTCCTTCTATCATGGAAGTGTTTCACTGTAAGAAACTTGCCACCAGGTGGTTGCTGGTGGCCCAGGGAGAGGGTGCCATAGTATTGGTCTCTGATGCTGGCAGATCAGGCACTCAGCAGTGGGTGAATGAAAGTCCCTGCTGTTGAGCCCACATATAGCCTGCATCCTTGCCACCGTGGTCACTGTTCATGAGTACATTGGGTGATGATGGGGGCATGGGGAGCAGAGGAAACAGGCTGACTGGTATCCACAGTATAGGTCATTCTATCTACTTGATTATTAAAATCTTCCTCTGCTAGCCTCACTATTTGGCGACTATTCACCTGGGACATAAATATCTTAATGATTTTTGGCCATTCAGATAGGTCTATCCACATACCTCTTCCCCAGATTTTTTGTCCCCAATTTTCAAGCATGTTTCTTCCAAGTCCTTGACCATCTAACCAAACTGCTGGTCATTGTACCACCTACCCTCACTAAAAAAAAAAAGAAGAGACCTTGACAAGTACATATAATTTCACCAGTTAAATAATTTTTAAGTACTCATTTTTTTCTGGAATATATTTCTTGACCACACATAGACGTATCCATGACATTAGACAGAGTAGGCATTTTGTGTACTCTGTCTAATGCAGAAACTGTAGAAACTTACAGTTTCTACAGTAAGTAATTTCTACACTAAGTAATTTCTTACTTAGTTACTGTAAAGCTTGAATCATAAAAGATAATTGTCAATTAAAGATATTTCTATTTCATTTTTTGTTTTATTCATAATATATATGAAAGCTTATAAATGTATTTTCATTTAAAAACACATTCAAAATCTAATATAAGATAATCATTTATTTTTGAAAAATGCATCCTTTTATTAATCCCATTACTTTGAAGGACACACAGTCTTACCAAATATCTTTGTTACTATGCCTTCTTTTTTTGACTTTGTATAAAATACAAGAAAACCCAAAACTTAAAGAGAAAGGCAGTAAGTTATATACTAACAAAAGTGGTCACAAATATTTTTAAAATATTGTTAAGAATTAACAGAATTAAAAATTATGAAGTCGCAGACATTTTATTTTGTATCTTAATATTATGGTATAATTAATTTAATTATTTTTAAAATAAAAGAAATATGATATGTAAGCATTTATTGGTAACTATCAGAAATTCATTCATTCAGTTACCAAAACTGCAATGAGCCAAACAAAGTCCCTGACCCCAAGGAGTTTAAATTCCAAGAGTGAAGTTAACTGTAAAAAAGTTAACAAATAAACATATAATATAACATTATGTGATAAATATAAAATAGTAGATTATGTTCATAGTGTTAATTACCAAAATGTTTATATTCAAATTTGGCTGTTATGAAAACTTATTTTGCCTTTTTAGAAAGTCACGGGAAACATGCTCCTTCATCAACTACAAGTAATATAGTTTGTTTCCTGTGTGGAAAGTAACTTATAGCTAAAGAAAGTATCAAGCAGTTATTTTTGGTTCTAGTTCATGCATTTTTTTCCAAATATGTTAAGTTAGGTTTGGGAAGAAAGCTCTTTTCTCTGTAACTTCCTGTTTAAGTAGTAAAACAGAAGTCTAGAAAGGTCTGCTGTGAGCAAGCGATAATGACAGTTTATTCTTTGGAGAAATGTTGTTTTTTCTCTGCCTGTAAGCATGGCCTTAGGAGGCTGAAACCCTCACCACAGCACGTGTGTATATTTTGCTGAAATGACAAAAACTGCATAATCCAAATCCTGATCCCAGAAGTTGAGAATTACACTGGAAAACTTAACTGAAACTGACAATGACTACAATTTAAAAAAATAGTGTTAGAGCCCCCTGCCCCCAAGTCAATTGTTTGAATAGTAATTACTAGGGACAAAATTAAATAGTTTAATTTTTTAAAGATTTTATTACTTTAAAATAAACAACCTTTGGTTTGTAGGCCAGCACTCAATCCACTGAGCCACACCAGCCAGAAGAAAATTTAATAATATTTTAAAAATTCATTCTTCAAAAACTGGTCAAGAGATGGAAGATTCTATCCCTGTTAGATGTAATCCTTTAGCTGACTAGAAAGATAAAGAGTTAAAATAAATAGCCATGTCCCACAGTAATTTGTTTTGCATGTTTGATAAGATAGTTAAGTATGTTTTAGAGGTACTGAAGTATTTAGAATATCCAAAAAAGAATCTTTTCAGCCCACTTTTATTTTTTTCAGTATTTTTCACATTTGTACTAGGGTATTTATTATTGAATATATGATAATCTATCAAGCCAAAAGTGAATATTGAGACACTAGTCTAATCAGGGTTCCTTCCTATTAATTTTAGGATCACCTAAGCTCTTGTTTTCTGCTAATGTTAAATTAGCATGATAGTAACAATTTATTTCACTCAAAGTTTTCTAGAGGAATCTGAGCTCGGTGGCAGTTGTTATATGTAATTGTCCTGTATTAATGTGAGATTTGGTATAAAGTAATACAACAAATGACACCTATCTATTGAATAAATTTCTCTCTTTGTATCTACTTAAGATTCACTTTCCAGGCATTCCTGGGCCCTTAAAAGGCAGCAACCAGCCTCCTGCATGGCATTCATTATGTCCTGTGCCATTCCACCAGCAATCCCAGTGGCAGCTGCTTGGATATTCCCAGGTCTTCATACTCTCCTCTTGCTCTGATATCTGTATCCCTTGAATTTTGAATTTTCACCTGTCTTGATTCTTGCACCTGCAGTCCTTTTTCTAAGTTACTTTGCCCTACTCTGAATACTGACTTCCCCTGACTCCTTTATTAATCAAAATATCGATGACACAAGGCATTTCTATTCTATCGTCTATAGAAGACTATATTGAAGTTTCCAAGTTGTACAGTGGAGTTACGATAGTACTGACTGTAAGCCAAAAGTTGAAGTTTAATAGTAGCCATCATAGTCCTACTGTAACCTCCATTAGTTGCCCGCCCACCATTTCTTACTGGCTGTTTCTCCTTATGCTTGCTGTCTTCACTTGTGGTCACTTCCTCCCCTCCCCACCCCTCGCCTCCCTTTTCTCTGTAATTTTTTGTATTAGTTCGCTAGGGCACTCATAACAAAATACCACAGTCCAGCTTAAACAACAGAAGTATATTGTCTCCCAGTTCTAGAGGCTGGAAGTGCAAGATCAAGATGCTGGCAGGTTTGATTCCCCTGAGGCCTCTCTCCTTGGCTTGCAGATGGCCATCTTTTCTGTGTCCTCACATGGTCTTTTTCATGCATGTGCAGTGCGTTCCTCGGGCCTGTCCTATGTCTTTACCTTCTCTCCTTATATAGCCATCCTGGAAGCTTTATTTTAACCTCTTTAAAGGCCCTATCTTGAAATGCAGTCACACTCTGAGGTGCTGGAGCTTAAGGCTTCAGCATGTGAATTTAAAGGGAATATGATTTAGCTCATAACATCTCTTAGGTTCTTTCTCTTCTGCTCAATTGCTAGAAGCAGAATTTCAGTTCCATTTCTAAAGTATAGCAACTATGGTTGCCATTAACTACCCCTGTGTATATTTAAAATAAAATGGTATTACTTTCAAACTTCATTTTTTAGCAATGCATAACTCAGGTGAGAGTTCTAAAATTCCAGGTTCTTCTATAATAAAAATAAGCTCTGTGGTAGTAGTACATTAATTATTGTGCACAAAAGGGACAAATATGATTTATCCTCTTTGTCCTGAGCTTCCTGAATCGAGAACCACTGGATGGATGATGGCTGGTTGAGGTACTCAGTTTTTCCCTCTTCAAACTCATGTATTTTTTCTTGAGTTTACTCACTTGAACTATGATAAGTCATAGAGATGTTAATTCAGAGAAAATAAGAAATATGTCAGCTGTCAATGTATCGGTCTCAGATTACTTTTTAAGCAAAAGTTGTCCAGTGCATAACTTTCACTTTATATTAATAAGCCAAAAGAATATATCTGACTCTCCATGAATCTGTTTCCCATTCTCTCCTATCCTTACAGCCCCTCCTTCAATTCTTTTGGGGACTTGTTTCCAATTCAAGGGCACACTCAGCACTTACTCTCTCAAGTGTTCATTATGAGCCTGTGTGGTTCTGCTTAGCAACCCACCCAGACATTTCCCTTCCAAAATTTTCCCCAGGCTTTACTTATTCAAGGACATTCCTGCAAGGTAGGCATTTTTTTTTGGACATATTATATAGAGGTTATAGGTCAAGGCCTCTTTCAAGGTCTCAGTCTCTTGCTACTTAGTGACAGAATATGAATGTGACCTATGTCTGGCAGGTCCTAATATCCCTACTTTTTTCACTGCATAGAGTGGCAGATATGATGTTTCTGCTTTTTAAACTCTCACAAGAGTTTGAGATTATCAGCATTCTTCTTGTGTTAAAATATTTAGGTACTACCAAGTCTATTCCTATTTATGTTCCTCTACTTTCTTTTTAAAAAATAAAGAATATTGGGGGGAGGGGAGGGTGGGGATATTATCACTAATTTCACAATCCTCTAAAATTACTCTGATTAATTTTGCATTTTTTCCTTTTTATCCTGGTTGATGTCAGTTTACATATTGAAAATGTCCTGTTTAGGCAAGCATAGTAGTGAATCATGTCATTCAGTCAGAGGTGCACAGCAGTTAGCAGGAAGCACGGAAAAGAAAGAGTCCTGGGTCAGTATTGAAGGAGAGTAAATTATTGAGACATTATTCTTGAAAGCAACAAGCTAGTGGAAGTTCTGGAGAAGAAAAAATATATTCATAAATCAAGAGATAGTTCAAAAAATGAAGCCAGATGAAAGGCCCAGTAGGAGAGTTAAGAGAGTAAGACAATATGGCCTTAGGGGCCAAAGGAAATAAACTTAGATAAGGTGAAGGCTAGTTCAGAAACAAGACCTTTGATTGTGATGAAATTGTCCTTTATGCATTTCCCAGCATGTATCATTAAGGCCCAGTAAAAATGTCACTATGAGTGGAATTTTGGGATCTACCTCTCTAAGAAATGATTGAGTTACAGGTATCCAAGTTAACCACTTGATGATATTATTTGGTTCTCTCTCTCTTTCACACACACACAAATATACTCTTAATAATGTAATAGCTTCAGCTATGCAATATTATTCTAAATCCTTTCCTTGACCTTAATGTGAATACATTATCTGCCCAATGTTACTTTCTTATCTATACTCTCCTCTAACTCACTCCACACCAAGCATATTAGCATATTTAATTTTTTGCCATTTCTTCAACATGTTCTGCCTAAATCTGCATAGCATCTTTGCATCCGTAGTTTGTTCTGCCTAGAATATTGCCTAAAATATTCCTATGGTGAGTACCTTCACTCATGTATTCCCAAGAGATGCCACTTCCTCAACAGGGCTTTCCTGATCACCTTAGCACTTCTTGTACTTTATTCTCTTTCCCCCTGTTCTTTTTCAGTTGACATCTTGTTATACATTAATGAAAGAATTTGTTTATTGTTAAACAAATTCAGCTATTATTAAAAATAACAAGCACAGCTATTATTAAAAATAAAATTATGTAAACATGAAATTAAATAAACTGTATTAAAAACAAAGATAATAAACACTCAAAATTCATCATTTTCATTATCTTGTTCTCATGTTCTTTGCATGTATTGTATCTGTTGGTGGAATTGTTATGTAATACTGTGCTACTGTGCTTCTCTTCCCAACTCTGCACTTATTGAAGCTAAACTTCTCCACCTACCCGGCCCTGCTTTCTTCATTCCCCTCAAAAAATGGTGATTTCAAAAGTACTTTTTCCAAACTTCTTGCACAGATATCTTCCTCTTTTTGTTTGATAATATTTTTTTAAAGATTACTTATTTATTTATTTTTAGAGAGGGGAAGGGAAAGAAAAAGAGAGGGAGGGAGACATCAATGTGTGGTTGCCTCTTGCATGCCCCCAGCTGGGGACCTAGCCTGCAATGCAGGCTTGTGCCCTGACTGGGAATTGAACTGGCTACTCTTTGATTTGCAGGCTGGCATTTAGTCCACTGAGCCACACCAGCCAGGGCAATGATATTCTTATTTTCTTACCCTTTCTCCTATTTTGTCCATTGCTTTATTCTAGTCTTTTCTCACTATTCTCAATACATTCACATATTCTTTTTTTTGTTGTTGTTTCAAATTCATGCTATTTTATTATTTATTTATTTATTTTTAAAAATATAATTTTTATTTAATTCTTGTTCAAGTACAGGTTTCTGTCTTATATTCCCAACCCTGCCCGCCCCCCACCCTTAGTTATTGTCCATGTGTCCTTTATACTTGTTCAACATTCACATATTCTTATAATGACATTAATTATAGTTTCTTTGACATTTTCTTCTGCTCCTTGAATGGTCTTGGTTTAATGTATATTCTTTCTTTTAGAAAATATTTTTTTGGTCTTAGCCTTTCAAGTTGGCAGCTTCACTCACACTCTTGGGTGATTTTTGACCATCAGCTCCAATTTAAGAGTGAGGCACCAAAAGGATTTTGGATAGCACTTCTTATGTATCAGCCACAGTGCTAAGCTCTTTGCATTAATTAACACATCTAATCTTGTTGTGAGCTGAATTGTGTCTCTTCAAAATTCCTGTGTTGGAGTTTTAACTTCTAGTACCTTAGAAAGTGACTATCTTTGGAGATAAGCATTTTAAAAAGGCAATTATGTTAATATGAGGGTACGTGGTGGGCCCTAATCCAATATGATTTATGTCCTTATAAGAAGAGATTAGGACACAGACACACACAGAGGTTAAGACCATTTGAGAACACAGAGAGAAGGTGGCCATCTACAAGCAAAGGAGAGAGGGCTCAGGGGAAATCAATCCTGTTGATACCTTGGCCTTGAACTTCTAGCCTTTAAAACTGTGAGACAATAAATTTCTGTTGTTTAAGCCACCCAGTGAGTACCACTAGTAAATGCATACAGATCTCAACAACAACAACCATGAAGAAGAAACCATTATTGTCCCCCTTCACATATATAGAATCAGAGGCACAGGGAGATTAAGTAACAACCCAAAGCCAAATGAAGAGAGTTGGGGGGAAGACTGGATTTGAGTCCAGATAGTTGTCTCCAGAGCTCTTGAGCAGCACCTCTGTACTTCTCTGATTGGACATTCTCTGGGTGGGGCTTGTTTGCTAATGGATGTTACTACTGTAGATTTTCTCAGGGTTGAGCTCTCTTCCCCCTGCCCCCCAACACCCTTTGGGACACACTCCTCAGTGTCTATATCACCAGCCCTTCTCTTTGTGGCCAGTTAATTTCTCTAGAGATGGATCCTTCAGTCTCCTACATGGGGAATACATTTCTGCCCCCCCGAATTTGAAATCAGGGCCAGGGAGAGAAGGTAGTAAAGTTCTACTGTTCCCTGGTGTAAACTTCACTTAATCTCATGTTTAGCCCCACATTTCTCCATAGGCATTCCAGCCAGGGTTTCCAAATCTGGGGCCTTTCTGATCAAATACCTCCAGTGACTATACCTTCACTCTGCGTAGTGCCAACGTACGCAGTGGGGTTAAGGAGGATTAATTGCCCTGATAAACAAAGTGGAGGAAATAATCTGATCTTTTCAATACAGGCTTTTATTTTATTTTTAAAATATATTTTATTGATTATACCATCACAGTTGTTCTATTCCCCCCCTTCATTCCCTTCCATCCTGCACACCCCTCCCCCACCATTTCCCCCCTTTAGTTTATGACCACATGCCTCAAGTTCTTTAGATTCTATATTTCCCATACTATTCTTGCCCTCCCCCTATCTATTTTCTACCTCTGTCTATGCTATTTTCTGTAGCTTCACCCCCCTTCTCCTCCTCCCACTCCCCTGTTGCTAACCCTCCATGTGTTCTTCATTTCTATGGTTCCTCTCCTGATCTAGCTGTCCTCTTGGTTTGCTTTTGTTTTAGGTGTGGTTGTTAATAACTGTGAGTTTGCTGTCCTTTCATTGTCCATATTTTCATCTTCTTTTTCTTAATAAGTCCCTTTAACATTTCATATAATAAGGGCTTGGTGATGATGAACTCCTTGAATTTGATCTTATCTGAGAAGCACTTTATCTGCCCTTCCATTCTAAATGAAAGCTTTGCTGGATAAAGCAATCTTGGCTGTAGGTCTTTGGATTTCATGACTTGGAATACTTCTTTCCAGCCCCTTTTTGCCTATAAGGTCTCTTTTGAGAAATCCACTGACAGTCTGATGGGAACTCCTTTGTAGGTGACTGTCCCCTTATCTCTTGCTGCTTCTAGGATTCTCTCCTTCATTTTAATTTTGGGCAATGTAATGATGATGTGCCTTGGTGTGTTCCTTCTTGGGTCCAACTTCTTTGGCACTCTCTGAGCTTCCTGGATTTCCTGGAAGTCTGTTTCCTTTGCCAGACTGGGGAAGTTCCCTTTTATTATTTGTTCAAATAAGTTTTCCACTCATGGCTGTTTCTTTCTCCCTTCTGGTACCCCTATAATATGGATGCTGGAATGTTTAAAGATGTCCTGGAGGTTCCTAAGCCTCTCCTCATTTTTTTTGAATTCTTGTTTCTTCCTTCTTTTTCTGTTTGGTTGTTTCTTTCTTCCTTCTGGTTCACTCCATTGATATGAGTCTGAGTTTTCTTTCCATCACTATTGGTTTCCTGTGCATTTCCCTTCATTTCAATTAGTTTAGCCTTCATATGTTCCTCTAATTTGTGACTATAATCAACCAGTTCTGAGCATCCTGATCACCTGTGTTTTGAACTGTGCATCTGAGAAGTTTGCTATTTCTTTTTTGCTTAGAGTTATCGGCTCTGGGGCTTTGAATTATTCTTGAGCCATATTTTGGCCTGTTTGTGCCTGTTACATATGAGGAGCAGAGCCCTAGGTGTTCAATACAGGCTTTTAACTGGCCTTTTGGAATCACCTTCACATCCCAATTCCACCATCAGAAAATACCTAATCCTTTAACTCCTGAGCCCTTCCAATCTTCTGCAAGAGTGTTTATTGTGTATTCTCCTCTGTGCTCAGGGGTTGCCCCTTTCTCTACCAGCCACCTCAGTTACTACCATTCCTTCACTTCCCAGCTTCCAGTCCTGTAACATCTTTGGTCCACTGTTTTTCCTTTTCAAATTTTCCTCTCTGAATTTATAAGCTATGATATTCTTCTTTGGTTATGTGAATGACCTTGGAAAAAGAAAAAAGATATGCCTTTAGTCTGACATATTCTCCTGGAGCTTATACTTCCTGTTCCATGAAATTGCTCAAGTACTAATTTTTGGTTTCACTTGTACTTTCTCCTGCTATTGGCTTGGTTAAATTGGTTATATTGAATGGGAAGCACGTAATAAGTGGCCATATTTTGATTTAATGCAGACTTGCTTTGGAATATTGAACTAGGATGGATCATATTGTTATAGAACAGACACAAGGGGGTGTATGATATACTATTACTGAAAGGACCCCTCTTTTTCTCCGGAGGTGCCTCCCCACTGGGTTTGTTATGCCTGCCGCCAGAGGAAAGATGTCTCTCAGTGCCAGAGACTGATGAAAAGGAAAGGAATTGTTTGTTTAAAAGTTATACAGACTAAGAGTAATGACTTAATGTCTTCATTAAAATACTAAAGTCCTTTAGAATACCCACAGATGCACACAATCCTTCCTTCTCCCTCTACATTAGTCCGGAGTACCATATCTCAGGAAATGAAGTAGAAGTTCTGGCACCATCAGTTGTGTTGCCGAGACAATCTCTAGTTACTCCAAAGCCATGTGGCACCTTTTCCTGGCCCACCAGCAAGAGTCCTTTCACCCCTTTTGACCCAGGCAAAGTCTCTCCTGCTTCCTAAGCCCAGTAGCAAAAAGGGAGCACCCCAAAGCTGTGGAGTCCCCACTCGTCCAAAGCCACATGGTTGTCCTCGTATGGCTGCTGTGCCTGGGTTTAACTTCCAGCACCAGTCTTCCTCTTCAGCCCCATTTCTGACTCCTCCCACAATCAGTTACACCTGCCAGCATTCCCACATTCTTGCAGCTTTACTGGGCTACCATAGTGAGTCTGGGCAGGTGTGGCCTCTCGTCATGGAGCCAATCTTCTCCAAGATCTCACACAGGTGCTATAACCAGGGGGAGTTGCTTCCCAGTTACATCTTGGGTGGAAGTCACTTTCATCTCCCTGGCTCCAAGCAGGGCCACAGCTTTTTAACATATCCATGAAACCACTTAAAGGTTATAGGTATGTTAAATGACCGTGCCAGAGGTTAGCTGCAAAGCCTTTGCTGTACAAAATAGCTCTGCATGTTCCTGCTCCATGTGTTCCATCCCCCAGCTCAGACTTGTGGGGGTAAGGACATCCTATATATATTTTTCTAATATTTCCTGGACACTGTGAGTTCTGGACCCCATTATAAATCTCTATTTGGGACCCTGCTCTTGGCTGTACCCTGTTACAATATGTTTTTGTTCTCAGAACCACATGGGCTTGATTCTGAGAGAGTAACAGAGCCCTTTCTCAAAGGAATGCTGTTCCCACTCAAGTAGATCACCTACGCAGAGGAGGTGTGCCCAACCCATAATATTATTTGACTTTGGAGAAATATTTCATTTTCCTTTTATAAAGTCTTTGCTACTAAAACAAATGATCCAACCAATCAGCTAAAAGATGGATACTTTCCAGGTTGGTTGCAGACCGGTAGGAAGAAACGCCTTCCTTTCTTACCCTACTTCTGACAATGCACTGTCAAGTTTGATTACATTTCTTATTTATTTAACAATGGGAATCAGAAACTTCATGAGATTGATGTGGCTACAGATGGAGGGCAAGAGTGAGCAAGTTAGCATTCCTTAGTGCAGTTACTGCTGGCCTGCACAATCCCTTTTGGAGGGATAAGGGGTTGTAGAAAATTGTCAGTGACACCCCAGAAGGGTATAGGTGTGCTGAAATTGAGAAACTAAAATTTAAAAAAATTTTAATTTCAGAGGATGGCAACATCAATTTGGAAGAAGTAAACCTGTGTGCTTTCATTTAAATCATAAAATATTTGCTAACATGGGTTATTGTGAGTCTTGAACCAAGACTGCTATTCATGGGAAGAAAACTTTCCCTAAAAACACTAACCAACCACCACCATCGTCACTAAGGTGATGAGCAAAGGTTCTTATTCCTTTGCAAAGAAACTGTCCAAAAACCTGCAACACACTGCACTTGTTAACAAGAATGTGATAGAAAAGATAAACATCAAAAATCAGGAAGTGTCCTGTATCCATCCATCTAAGGTGTATTTTATAGTGTTAGCACCAAAGTAAACCTTGAGGATCTCATTTCTTGGTGGAAGAGCCAAGGGTGATGTGTCTCGTGCTGATTCTAACAGGTTTCACTAATTTAATGTTCACTTAGGACAGCATTTAATTAAAGCAATTACAAAAGAGCCCTAGCAGACCTCGCTTTACCTCTGTTCACTCACTGCCCTTGTTAGTAGCAGATTCAAAAGCTCCTCTGCCAATACTTTCCCTTGTGCTTTCCCTGCCCCTACACCCCACGGTTGTGCTGGTTTTAGTGGTACTTTTCCATGTGCAACACCTAAGGGTTTATAAAGTCTTTCAACTTTTGGCTGAAGGAAAGAATAAAAATGTTTAAACACTGACTATGGATTCTGGGAGAAATAACCTTCTATATACCCGCTTATGGGCAGCTTTAATGCTTTTGTGTCCCAGAGGGTCAGTCTGGACTATTGACTTCTTGCAAAAGCTGTAAATGTATTAAGAAACCAACATGTGTTAGAAGTACCCAGGACTGCACCTCTAGGTTTTCTGGAAAATACCCTAGATAGCATTATTTCCAGGACTCACAAATATTTATGATCAACAGAAGTCACCAGAGTACAGTATTACAATAGTTTAAAATACTTTTTTTTTAAAAAAACATAGACCTAGAGAGTGGTGAGCTCCTGCTCAATGACACAGGAGCTCATGTTGATGGAAAGCCCTTCACCTGTCATTTTGGTGACTGATGTATCCGGACCCCATTACACCAATTATTAGGCCACAGTGGAAAAGTGAAAACAAGTAGGAGTAAATTGTAGGCTGTGTTTAGAGAGGCTATTTTGGCATTTCCACTTTCTCCTTTTTCTTTTAAACCTCTGAATATCCTAGTATGTGCCATGTAGTGACGTGGACACCAGGTTTTCATTTTTTTTGTGGAAGGCCATGGATCTTGAATATGAGTAGCTTCTGGCTGTGATGAAAATGTTCTTGAATTGTCATGAGTGTCTTGAAGTATAATTTAAATAAAACACTTTTTATGGAATAATTTTTTGGAAAATTCTACATTTTTTAATATGCATGTGTTAAGTATTCATTTGTCTGGAACAAGAAAAATTCACTGTGGATTTGTACTATTTCAACTTCTAAGAAGAGAGTGTGGACAGGTAGATAGATTTCAAGTGTAACATTTATTGAGTTAAATAAATTTCCATTTGTTTTGCTAATGGAACCATTAACTTTGTCAAAAAGATGTAATGTTTCAATGTTTTTAAGATTGTTTTTAAAAAATCCAATAAATCATAACTTGCAACTTCAGGCTGTAGAAAAAAAATTTGATAGCTTTTTAACCATTATACAACTGGGAAGAGGCAAGCAGAGAATGCTTTCTTTGTGCCAAGGCTAGAATAACATAGAAAGCCACAGACTTTGGGCAAATTATTCTACTTTTGTAAGTGTGTTGAGAAGTCTGCATTTAATTAAGGACTGATGAAGTGAGCAGCACTATATTTATAGCAAGGGTGATTTAAAAAAATATTCCTTGTGAGAACATTACACAAAAAAATTTAGTTTTAGTTCTTGTTAAAATAAGATTTTATTGACTTTCTATCAGAAGGATATGAGAAGCCAGGCAGCAACTTCTTTAAATACAGTTTTCTAACAGTGGGGCCTTTTAAACAATGTTTAAAAGGTGGCATGATTGTTAATCATATCACAATATGACTGCTAAGACTATTATAAAAAGACTTGAGAGGAAGCAGTGTGAAAGTAAGAATGACAAACTTGCAGAGAATAAAATAAAGGGTAATTCCTTTGTTTAAGTTCACTTCTGCATTAGCCTCCACAGGTTTGTACGCAGGTTAGAATATGGCTAGGCCTCAGCATTCTGTGTACTTCTATATCCAGGCTTCGGCGTGCTTTATAAATATACACCAGGATAAAAATATCTTGAAGAGTCTTACTGAATAAATGTAATTTGTCTCAGCCTGCAGGCAGCCCGCATGATAGGGCACCCAAATCTAATAATTTTTCATGGACATTTCTTTTTTGTCTCTTGGGAGTGCATAAGAATCAGCCTCTGGTTCGGGTCCATTCTAGTCACCACTGAAATACTTGTCCAAGCTCTCGTGAACATTCTCAAATGGGTAACTCCAACGGCTTCTCTTGGCCAAGCTTGGCTATCAGCCTTTACTGCCTGAGGTGATGGGGCTTAGTGGCTTGATTCTGATTCATTCTGCCACTCTGTTCAGAGGTCTGGGTCTGGCAATTCCCGAGGGTGCTGCCCTGGATAGGACACAGAGTGCAGCTTCTTGTGGAAATTGCCACTCACCCATCCTTTTAAACTAAAGGAACCCAACTGTCCCAGAGTGAGACCACACCTCCTTTTAACCTCAAAGGGCAAGATCTCCCCACCAACCACTAATTGGACAAGTTACTTTCTTATTCTAGCCCCAAACTCCACAAAATATTAACATTTCCCTGGGCAAGAGAGCCCAGAATTTAGAAGAGAGGGTAGGTATAATTTCTTTTTCAGAGAATGACCTTTTCAGTCTTTTGCTAATGAGTTCATTTAGCAGTAGGGGAAATTCATTAAGATTTTATTTTATTTTATTTTATTTTATTTTATTTTACCACTTATCACTAGCTGTAGATGATCACAGACATAGTAATATAATAATGCAGTTACAGTTGCAATTCCAGATGTGGCATCTTCACCACAGCAGCTCATAAACACAGCCTCTGGTTTGGAGTAGAGCTATTNAAAAGAGAGGGTAGGTATAATTTCTTTTTCAGAGAATGACCTTTTCAGTCTTTTGCTAATGAGTTCATTTAGCAGTAGCGGAAATTCATTAAGATTTTATTTTATTTTATTTTATTTTATTTTATTTTATTTTACCACTTATCACTAGCTGTAGATGATCACAGACATAGTAATATAATAATGCAGTTACAGTTGCAATTCCAGATGTGGCATCTTCACCACAGCAGCTCATAAACACAGCCTCTGGTTTGGAGTAGAGCTATTGAGCTAGTAATGCTTTTTGATATCTCTATGAGATAAATTGATAAGATGTGGTTTGCTTTCAAGTGGCAGGGAGAGCAGAACTCACTTAATCTCTGTTATAGTGTAGCTTTGAGGAAACTTGGTCATTGTGGTACTCTATAGCACATTATGCTGGTGCATTACTTTGATGAAATTATGCCAATTGGACCCAGTGAGCAGGAACTATCAAGCCCTTACATGCCTTCATCAGATACACATGTGCCAGGTAGTAAGTGAAAAACCTGGCCAATTTCAAAGACCTATCACGTAGGTGAAGTTTCTAGGTATCCAGCCATCTTGCTTATATAAGGAATAGCCTTTCTAAATTGAGATGTAAGTTTCTGCACCTTGCATGGCCCACTACAAAGAAGGGGGCATGCTATTTTGCAAGCCTCTTTGGATCTGGGAGACTGAAGATACCACATATGGAAATGCTAGTCCAAGAAAAACAACCAAGACTTTTCAGCAAGTCTATGCTGCTCATGCTTATGACCTATTAGACCCAATGGTGTTACACATTTGGTTCAGACAGAGGTGGTACAGAACTGCTGGCAAGCTCACAGTGCAGACCTTTTGGTGTTTGAAAAACTTGGCCTCTCCTAACAGCTATTCTCCACTTGGAAAATACATTTTAGCTTGCTACTGGGACTGGCAAAGACCAAACACCAGGCCTTTGAATGTAAGTGAGTACGTGTTCCTAATTGCTTATTATGAACTGAGTGTTATATAATCTCTTGCACCACAAATTTAGACATGTATTTACCATTCCAGTGTAAAATGAAAATGGTATATGAGATGTATGCAAGAAAAGTCAGAGGGCACAAATAAACAGCATGGACTCTGGTGGCAGCTTCTCTTACGGCTTCTCTGCCTTTTCTTCATACTACACCTGTAGTCTCATGAGGAATTCTCTATGACCAGGGTGAAGGAGGAGGAAAAAGAATAGACATGGTTTATGAATGGATAGCATGGGCATTAAACAGAAACAGATAGCTGCTGAATTACAGCTTCACTTAGGGGTGGCACTGAAATGAAAGAAAATTTTCTCATGGGCAGAACTTTGGGCAATCATCTGGTTGTCCACTTAATGTGAAAGGAAAGATAGCCTGAAGTATGTCTTTCCATAAACTAGATAGGGCAGCAGTTAAGGTTTTGGAATAAACAAAGTAGTGAGATTGGAGACAAGGTCTGGGGGAGAGGTATGTGGATGGGACTCTCAGCATGGACACAGGTGGGAGAATAGGTGTCCCATACAAATATCCACTAGAGGGTATGTCAGTAGAGAGTAAGTGCTTTTAACAATCAAATGGATAAGATCACCTCTCCTAGGGATGTCAGTTGGCCTCTTTCCCTAACAGTTCATACGATTGGCCAATGGAGGTGTATAAAGTAGGTATGATGGTGGAATGGAGGCTAAGTTTAAGGCTCACCAACATGGGCACACTCCCCCTGAGGCTGATTGTCTACACCATCACTGTGTGTTCAATCTGCCCATAGCAGAGGCCACCCATTGCTGAGATTCCAATATGCCACTATTCATGATACTCAGGTCAGTTTCCCAGAACTCTTGAATGGCATCTGAAGGCTCACTTGTGGCACCATCTAAAGATAAATCCTGTGAGGACGGAGTGCTGTCACACAATGCAGTATATGCCTTTAACCGATGGCCAATAAAAGGTACCACTTCCCCGGTGCTGGGAAACACGTGTCCAAGAGCCAAGGGCCGAAGGTGAGAATGGACTTTCGATCTTTTATACCAAATACATATTTTGGGATTTTTTTCTTTCTATCCATGTAACCTTGGTTTCAGTGGGCTTATAGTACTGGAGGAGGGAATCCATCCTTTAGTAATGCAACAGTATTTCCATTGAATTAGAAGTGGAGTCTGCCCACTGGCCATTTTAGGTTAATGAAGTACAGACAGAGAAGAGGTTATTGTAGCAGCTGGGGTGAGAATTTTGATCACCAAGGGGAAATTGAGTTATTGCTATATGGTGAGCAGGAGGAGGACTAGAGGGGAACCCAAGAGGAGCTCTTAGCTACTTAGGACTCTATTATACTGTAGGCTCTTAGCAATAGAAACTAAGAAAGTTCTATTGCTCTTGCCAATAGAAACTATTGGCAAGTCAATACGGGTAGGGCTACCAAAGTACTCAGCTCACATAGGACTAAAGCTTTGACTCAGGCAACAAAGTTAAGAATCCATCCAATCAATGTGCTTTAAGAGAATAAAGAAAATGTGGCAGGAGCATTGGAAATAAATCACTATGTTTAACAGTTTAAGCTTAGTGACCTGTTACAGAAGCAGAGGCCTGTAATAGAACAGCTTCATCTTATGATAATTGTTTTTTTTTTCCTCCATGTTTCCTCTTGCTCCTTTAAGAAGAGCACAGCTGCTGCTCAACATTTTAGGTTGCCATAAGTGACATGACAGAATTGACCTTGATGATATGGTAGCTAGCTCATCGGGGACATAGTTTGTCAACTAGGTGAAGGACAAAAGTGGATGCTGGAGGAAAAAAGAGTTGGCTAGTGGGAGGCAGAGGAGAGTGAAATTGTGGTTCCTTTCTTTTAAAGAGCTGCAAGTTGTGTGTGTTTAGTTCCTGGAGGCTGCAGCTCTCTGCATTCGGCATTCTCCACATAACTACCTGCTCTGGGTTTGGAGAGCCACTGACTTAAGTCTCAGGAGTAATGTGTTTGCTAGCCCATGGGCACCAAAATACTTCTGATTTGCTTCCTAAAACCTATTCATGGCAAATAGTCTCTTAAAAATTCTCCTCCAATTACTTGTCCGAGGATGTCCTGCTGGGCCCCTAACTGATTCATATACAATACTTCATCAGATCTTTACAACTACTCTGTGACATACATTGGGTGGGTCCTATTCCTTCCATATTTAGAACATCCAGTGACTATTTGGAGACTCTTCTTCTAAGGAGATCTGCTGATTCCTAGAGAGGCAATTGAAAAGCAAAGATTCTGAGCAATACTTTGGTAGCATTACAAAGCTAAGGAGACCAAAATTAAATCTATGCCCTGCTAAATAAAAGAGGAGATATTGCTAAAACTCATATTTTTTGATGAGACTCAATTGCAATATCCCTAACTGTTCTATAACTAAGATATTGACTTTGAAATTACTTATGGTCTGAGAAGACATCACAATTTAAATTAGAAACTATTTTGATTGAAAGACAATAAAAAACTAGGTATTGAAACTTCTGGGGTGACTTAAACTAGATCATGCTAGAAGAAAAAAAAACTCAGGAGAAAAGCTTCATAACACTGGTCTAGGCAGTGGCTTCTTAACTATGACACCAAAGGCACAGGCAACAAAAAGCAAGAACAGACAAACTGAACTACATTAAACTAAAAAGCTTACTCACAGCAAAGGAAACAATCAACATAATAAAAGACAACCTATGAATGTGAGAAAATATTTGAAAACCATGTATCTGATAAGAAAATAATGGACAGAATATATAAAAAACTCCTATAACTCAACAACAACAAATTTTAAAAAGGCACAAAAGACTTGAATACACATTTCTCCAAAGGAGATATACAAATGGCCAATAAGCACATGAAAATATATTCAATATCATTAATAACCAGGGAAATGCAAATCAAGTGCACAATGATGTATCATCTTATTTTGGTTAGGATGGTCACTATTTAAAAACAAAACAGAAAATAACAAATGCTGGTGAAGATGAGTGGAAATTGAAACACTTGTGCACCGGCAATGGAAATGTTAAAAGTAAATCTGTTATGGAAAACAAGATATAAGTTTCTAAAAAAAATTAAAAATAGAATTACTATATGATCTAAAAAATACACATTAGGTATATATTAAAAATAATTGGAAAACAAGATCTTGAAGAGATATGTTTGCACAGCCAGGGTATTGCAGTATTATTCACAGTAGCCAACAGTTAAATACAAGCAACTTAAATGTCCACCAATGGATGAATGAATGAATAGAGAAAATGTAATATATAAACACATTGGAATATTATGAAGCCTTTAAAAGAAGGAAGTTCTGTCATACACTACAACATGGATGGTCTTAAGGACATTATGCTAGGTGAAATAAGCTAGTCAGAGAAAGACATGTACTATATGATTTCATTTATATGCGATATCTAAATTAGTCAAACTTATTGAAACAGAAAGTAGAATAACATTACGATGCGGTAGTCATTTCACAATATTTAAAACAATAACCGCATGGTAACCACATTCAATTATATTTCAATAAAACTGAGAAAAATAAAATTTACCCTTAAAAAAAAGAATGTGGTTACCAGAAGTAAGGGGGAGGACTTGCTGTTCAATTGTTGGATGAGAATACAGCTTTGGTTTTGTAAGATGAAAAAGCTTCAGATATCTGCTGCACAACAGTGTGTTCATAGTTATCACTACTGTGCTGTACACTTAAAAATGGTTAACATGGTAAATTTTATAGAATATTATGTCTCTTGTGACAATTGAAAAGCTCCGTGGAATTCTGCTAAAGGGAAATTGACAACATGAAATACAAATATGAAAAAAGAAGGGCTGAAATTTTGTAACATAAGCATCTACCTCAATAAATTAGAAAGATGACAGTAAAAAGAAGACAAAAACAAGAATAAAATAAAATAAAGAAAATAATGATTGCAGAAATTAATGGCACTATTTTACTAAAACGTAAAAAAGGAGTCACAAAGGCAAACATATTAGAAAAGACTAATAAAATTTATAAACTTATAGAAAGACTAGTTTAAAAAAGAGAGAAATGCTATAAGTAATTATTATCACGAATATAAAATATAGATCTTGCAGACATTGAAAGGGTGTGCTGAACAATTTTATGCAAATAGATTTGAAAATAGGACAGGGAAACTCTTTCAAAAACTCACATGTGAAAACAAACATGACAAGAGATAGGAATTGAATAGTTATGGAACTGAATCCATAAATAGAAACTGTTGGGAGGAGACTCTCCCTGGGGTTTCTACAGCAAGGTTATCTTTTCAAGGATGTTTGCACAGACAGCAGCTTTTATTTCCTTATTATGAAAATGTCTCCCTACAGAGCAAAATTTGGTCAGGTTTGCTAGAAGCTCCTTGAAACAACTAAGTGTTCCCTAAACTCACTAATCCTCCGCTGTGACAGAAATCACTGTGTACAGAGTAGCCACTTGGCCCAGCCTCTCTATCACTCCCTTGGGACTTGAAGGAAGGAGCTCATGCTGCCTGCTGCCTTGTGATAATAAACTGTCAAAATCCACTTGGGCTTGTTGTTTGCTTACCACAAACAATAATGGATCTATAGAAGTGTGGCAAATACTCACTGTTGCTTAGGGACTGCTTGACTCAACAAAAACCATCTCATAAAGCACATGTAGGTCTGGTTGCTTTCATGGGATGAATTCTTCCAATCATTTAAGAAAGAATTAATGTGAGTATTAAGCAAAACCTCTCAAAGAAAAAAAACAGAAAACATTTCTCATCTTGTTATTGAGGACATCATAACCTTGATACCAAAGCCTAAAGGATCTTAAAAGGAAAATTATAGGCCAATCACTCTCATGACCATAAATGTAAAAAACTAAATGTTACAAACAAAACCCAGTAATATGCATTAATGATAATATACCACAAGTATTGAATTTAATTCAGAAATCCAAATTGCTTAACACTGAAGATTAATTAATATGACTCACTGAAATACAATAAAAAAGAGATGATAGGACCATTTCACCACATGTAGAAAAACCCTCTGATTAAATTCAAAATCCATTTAAAGTAACATACTTAGCAAACTAAGAAAAGACAGCAACTTTCTGAATCTGATAAAAGTTGTTTTCAAAAAACCTGTAACGCACATCAAATTATCTTTGAAGGACATACCATTTTAAACATAACCACAATGGCATTATCTCACCAGAAAATTTTTTTCTCTGTATCACCAAATATCCTACCAGTATTCAAATTTCTCAAATGTTTTATGGATTATTTTTCTTACAGGATCCATATTAGATCTGTCCATTTCAATTGATCAGTATTCACAAAAGCTTGTTAAAGGTCTGAGATGTTACTTTACTTGCATGCTAACAAGTTTTCATAAATTCATGCCACAGTTCATAAATTTTAGCAGAAGACATGAGTCAGAGACAAAGAACTTTGTTAGTCATGGCACAGTAAGTAGTATATGCTTCATCTTAGTGTTGGTTTGTTTTGCTACCCAGTCACACAGGCAGAGTGGAGTGTCCAGGTGGATGTGCACACAGTGGGCTTGGGTCACAGATGAAGAAACTCAAGATTAGGAAAACTTTAATCTTTTAGAATGGACTGTAAGCAAACCTGCCAGCCTTGGCCCTCGAGGGAGAGATTGTCTTTATTATGGTAGACAGAAAGCAAACCTCTGTTCTACTCTGGAGGGACGAGCTATCTCTGTTTTCTATATTTGTTTACTATAAAATATCTTTGAAAAGATAGTCTAGAACCAAAAGATGCTTAATACCTCTGCTCACGGGACATGAAGAAACACAGGAGACCCAGGGAGAATAGTCTCTCAACAGATGGGTCTGTTAAGTGCATTTTGATATACAGGTTCTCCTTCCATCTCTTTTATACCCCCACCCTCCACAACTTATTTATTAAAGAAACTGGGCAATAGAATGTTATCAGTCTAAAATTTGCTAATTGAATACTTGTGGGTTTTTTAATAGTCCTCTGCCTATTGTATTTCCTTTGATGGAACTACTTTACAAAGTAAAGTTACTATTTACTTTGTTAATTTACTTTGTAAATAAACAAAGTCGTGATCAGATTCATGTTTGACCTTTCACATGAATACTTTATAGGCATCAGTATGTATTTTGTCAGGAGACACCCCATGACTGGATGTGTCCTTTCTGTGAAGTTAGAAGCCACTGAAGATTGTTTATTCCCTAGGGGTTACAAAATGGTGATATCCTAATTCTTTAACACTTCTTTCATTTACTGGCTGCAAAACATAAAAAAAAATCTTTCATCACTTTTTTTTGGTTACTTTGATATTCAGTTCACATAGGAAAGGGTGGTTAAATGCTTGATTCTTTTCTTTTATTTGCTAGCTTTCAAGATATGGGTTGGTGTCTTAATGTCCTCCAAAGGTAACCAGTGGAGTGTCGTTATAAACTCATAGAATTCAATGTATTTGACATTGCCATGATTGGCCACATTATTAAAATTTCAAAGAGAGTTTTTTTATAGAACTGGAAAGGTGACTCTAAAATATGGAAATGCTAAGGGCATAAATACATACTCATGAGCAAAAATAAGGAGGAAGGGCTTGCTTTATGAAATAGAAAGACACTGTTAAATAACAAAATTAAGACAGTGCATTATTGGTGCAAGAATTGACAAATACACCAAAGCAATGAACACATAGTCCCCAAATAGACTTATGTTTATAAACATTTGACTTACAACAAATGTGGTATTAAAGGGAGAAGAGAATTTTAAAAAATAATGCTACAACTGGGTATCCAGATGGAAAACAAAATGATACCTGACTCATACACCATATACAAAAATGCATCTCAGATGTATTGAAGCTCTAAGTGGAAAAGAACAATAAAGTTCCTTCAAGATAATTAAGAAGAATATCTTAATAAACTGGAGTAGAAAAAGATTATTTGGATGATACAAAAAGCACACATGTAAAGGAAAAGATGGATAAACTAGATTATATTGAAATTAATAAATTTTATTGATCGAAAGACACCTCTAAGAGAGTTAAGAGGCAAGCCTCAGAGTAGGAGAATATTTTTGCAATACATATACTCTTCAGAAGGCTCAATTTCAAAGATATGTAAAGGGATCCTAGGCATAAATAAGAAAAGACAATGCAGATAAAAATGTACAGCAGCCTTGGGATTTATAAGAGAGCCACCTAAATGGCAATAAAGAAGTGGTAAGATGTTTAACTCATTAGTAATCTAGAAAGGCAACACAGAACTGTCACTACAAACCTAGAAAAGAATGACAGGGCAAGGAGTGAGTGGGGTGTGAGCTACTGGAACTCTCATACACCACTTGTGAGAAATGATATGTAGTCACCTTGGGAAGCAATTTGGCAGTATCTGCTATGATTGAGGATGAGAATAATTATAATTAGGGTTACCAAATAAATTTTTATCCAAACCAGAATATTTTTGAAAGAGAAAGGGTGGAGCTAAAAGTAATTAAAATTATATAATGTTTGAGATATTGCCTAACAAGTGGGTTTTTTACTTTAGAAGACCTATAAAATACTTCTACTCAAAAATCATTTGCAAAAGTAATTTTTTCTAAGAAGTAAAAATAATTTTAATCAAAAACTCATTTTATTGATGCTATTTTATTAATGTCAATAAAATATATAAATAGTTGTAGATTTACAGCATACACTAGATTACAAAGGTACCAAATTAAGAACTTCAGAATATTCTTTACCCCAGGATGCTTTATCTTTTATTTTCACATATATTTGAGACCCACCTAACGATGTGCAGTTTCCCATGTTTCTGGTGAACCCTACCATACTGGCTTCAGACACCTCACAGCTTTAGCACTGGCCTGGGACAACTAGCCTCAACACTAACTGTTCAGCTGGTGAATGCGTTTTCCCACCATCCCCTGGGGCTGGGAAGAGTTTGCTTCAGTAGCCACCAATGTCTAAACCCACTTTGTTTTATGACTGAGTGACCAATATGCTATCCTTGAAAGGGGCATGTTAGTTTTACTGTATCTGAAAATGGATGGAAAAGAGAATTGTGATATCAGTGGTTATCTTTCAGACTAACCACTGTCAAAGTGAGCACCGTATTTACTGCACGGGCTCCACACAGTCTGAGATGAAACCATGGTAGAAACTGGCAGTATAAAATGGAAGTCTACTAAACCCTCCTTGGCTTATTTTCATGCAAGTTATATTCTGAGAGGGAGAGATAATGAAAATAAACATCTTTTCTTAACTCATTTGGTGGCAAATTCTGAGCTGAATTACTGTGAAATTCTTCATAGTCTCTCACATATAAGAATATTTATTTGTTTTCAGCAATAATGTTAATATGATTGATTATGGGGTTATTACTCTAGACCCTTCTGGAATGATATATAATATGTATGGAATGCCATTATGTTTATAAAATTAAGAAAATTTGAAATTTTCAAGTACCTCTGGCCTCAGGGTTTCAGGGAAAGGATTGTGGACCTGTGTAACTAAACACCTCATAAAGAAATGGGAAGGAGGAATACATTTGTCCAGATTTCAAGAGTATTATGTGGGTGTTAGGGACTGAATAGTGTCACCCACGAATTCATATGTTGAAGTCCCAGCCCTTGGTACTTCAGAATGTGACCTTATTTTGAGATAGTGTCTGCAGAGGTAATAAGGTTAAGATGAGGTCCTTGGGGTGGGTTTTGTTGCTGCAGCCCTAGGAAATGAATAGAGTGAGTATGTGAGTGCTCTGTAGGAAACACAAGGGAGGGATTAGTGTGCTTTTGGCTTCAAGTAAGGAGTATAAGAAAAAAGTGGCTTAAAAATTACAACTGGAGATAAATAGTTCCAGGGTTGTTTCAGTTACTGGAGGCATGGAGTTCTACCTAGGACGGTCTCAGCAGCTGCTTCTGAGACCTGGTGAAGACAGGTCACATGGCCATTCACAGCAGCAAGGAAGGTTGAAAAGAACAACTATAGCCTGTTCTGCTATCACACCCATTCTCAAGACGTGAATTAGTGCATATACACTGGTAAACAGGGGAATGATGTCAGTATAGTGTGGAAATTGTGTTGGTATAGCAAAAGAGCAGTGTATAGCAATGTAGCAGGAGAGAATTAAAAGCCCTCAGTAAGAAAGGTCAAAGCCTTTAGCAGTACCAGCAGAGGCCCAGTTAACTTTTTAAAAAGAAAAGCAGAAGTGGGTGCCTGTACCCAGGGGCACCCTCCCCAGAGAGGCACCTCTAAGCCCCAGGTTTATACAGCTCTAAGCTGTGGCTGGTTCCATTTCTATGCCCATTTTATTAATAGCCTCCCTGGCTAGAACTCCATAATGTTTTCTATATTATTTTTCTTAAAAAAGACTTTTATTACAGTACAATGTATATAGAGAAAGATGTATGAACCATAAGTGAGTATTATGGAGAGTTGGGGAGTTGGGAGGTAAATATATATTTTTTGCAATAACTCTTTATCTTTGGGGGAAGGGACTTACTATAGATGACAAAAGTAAGTTAAGATCATTACTCTTCCTTCACTGATAATTTTCTGGGTTTGAGAACAAGGTCTTTAGTGGGTGAAGAAAGTTTCTGTAGCTTTTTATGAGTGGTATTGGTAGTATCTTCTAGTCTTTTGTCTAATTACTTAAGGATGGTCTTTCTGCTGCATCTTCTTATTTCAACTAACAAACTGCTTTACAAGCAAACCTTGATACTTTACTAAAAGAGCATGCTGACCCTCTGGAATTTTACAGTTGAGAAAAGCAATAATCTGTGGGACACATCCACCAGGTACATGGAGCATGCTGTGGGTTGAGAACTGAAATAACAGGACCCATGTGAAGTCTACCTGGTTTTAATGCATCTTTATTATATTCTAAGTGATCTCAGCCATGTTGAGCTGCATGCCTAGGGCTGTTCAGGTTATATTTTGAAATACTTGATTTTTATTGTTAGTGATTTTGCCAAAAGCTGCACAAATTTCTAATCATCTTTAACTCCATTTTTCCTATAGACCCTGTCATTTCTAGTCTTGCAGAAAACAAGGATTCCAGTAATGATGCTTATGGCAAAAACAACTGAACCTGACCTTTTCTGTCTCTGTCGCAGGAACATGGCTCTGCCAGCTGCAAGTAGTGGAGGGACATGATTTTGGGGTAGAGGATGGCAATGTCTGTCTCGCAGCACATATGAACATAATTAACTTTGCTGCCACAGGTTCAGTGTTTAACATGATGATGGTGGTTTAGAAAAAAAGTAAAACTTGCTACAGCCAAATGTGGAGACTGACAGTAACATTTAATTGGTATTATATTGTCTTTAAAGTGCAATTTGTATTGTGACTAATAGATTTGTGTAAGAGGCTTGTTGTGGCTTTGTGGCTCCTCCTTGGAATTCTGTGGGTGTGAGAGAGAGGAATGAGTAGCTGGTCAAACAGGTTAACAAAGCATTTTTGTTTATATACAGCAGATCTTTGAACAGCTGTAGACTACAAAAGCTGCTTAGAAATGTGGGCATCAGTATCTCTTGGCCAGCAGTTAGGCATTCCAGGGCAATTTTGGAGTGGAGAATAGCTGCTAACACCCAGGCAAGCCACAGACTTCCAGAAGTAGGTTTCCTTGCAGGAGCTTGGAGCACTTTGACAAACTGGGCCAGCCTGGGAAACAGGAGTCACGTAATCCTCTCCATCTGACCTACACCCGGGCACTAGAACCGATGCTACTGGGCCACAGAGGAATAATCGGGAATTTCTTCAAGGGTACTTCACCACATGCAGCCAAGAGAAAAGTGATCAATCATATTTTAAATAGTAAAATACCTTTCACATCTCCCTCACTAGTAGTCTCTCAGATTCTCCTTCAAGGTCACCAATGACAAATACTTCACTTTCCATAGAATCTATTGTATGTTAAGAGAATGGGTTCTGGAGCCAGACTATCTGGGTTCAAATCCCAGTTATTCTACTGAAGCAACTATCTGACCTTGACCAAGATATTTAACATCCTGTGTCTCAGTCCCTTCATTCGGAAAATGGAGGTAACAGTAATATGTAACATCAGGCATATATATAAGGTCTGTCCTGGAGGTATCCAGCTATGCAATGTGAAAAATTAAGACATTTATTGAAGAAGACACAAGATACAAGAAACATTGTACATGGGACAATGCTGCCTCAGTCCCCTTCAAAGTAGGCACCTTGGGACCTAACACAGTGCCCCCAATCGCCATCAGTTGCCCCATCAAATTTTCCTGAATCTCACTGACAATCTAAAATCTTCCTTTTCAAAGGTGATTTTAGTTTTGGGAAAAGCCAGAAGTCACAGAGTGCCAAATCTGGCTGTAAGGGGGCTGAGTCACCTGGGTGATTTGATGTTTTGCCAAAAAACTCTGTACAAGATGTGATGCATGAGTGGGCACATTGTCATGATGAAGCTGCCAATCACCGGTTGCCCATAGCTGCAGCTTTCTGAGTCATATGAATAGTTTCCATGGAGGAATGTTGAAGTTTAACTCAAAATGCTTGATGGAGATTTGTTGCTCTACTCATTCAGTCATTTGAATGGGATGGCCACACGGTACACATACTCATTCGATGGTGTCTACTACCCCCACTGACTACAAGTTGTCATTGTTCACCCATGCACATTCCAGTCCACTATCCTTGGCTGCCAGGTTATTGATGTCATGCAAACCATTCTTGTTACATTCACAATAGTTGAACTTCTTCTGGACAGAGTGTATGTGTATATATATTATATATATAATATATACAAGGTTTATATATATTATCAGAACAAGTACTTCAAATGCTTCAGATAGAGTTGACTTCACCTCCAGCTTCAGGGAAGGGCAAGTGATTTAGTGTTGACTAATCAAAGTGGCACATTCCCCTGACCATGTGCCTGGTATAGAGTTTGGCATGAAACCTTATCAGAGACAGTGGGAGATAAGTGTTTTGTCAGGCCTACTAGGAAAAGCACAGGCATTTTCTTCATAGGATATGGACCTGTGACGGTGTAAATCTGCAGCCACTGGCAGCAATTTGGCAGCACCTAAAGAAAATGGCTGTGGCATATATTTGTTATTCTTTTAAGCCACTCAGCATCTTTGAACAACGTTTCTATATTAAAGAGTTCCCCAATTTACGAGACCACCTGCCTCAACAAAAGGTGCATGCATAGCTTCTTAGTCTTTCTTGCCTTAAAATTTGTGTTCTGTCTTCATCCAATCAGGTTTTCACTTGTCAGATTTTTAACTAGAAGCCAATGAGGCAAAAAGAAAGACTTCATGCTGAGAAGGCTGTGACAGCTCTATCATGTTTCTAGAAGCACCAATAGCAATGAATGGTCTTAGCAGGCACATCAGTATCTGGGATTGGAACTGCTGGGTCCAGTTCTGGCAGTGGTGTCTGCAGTGTGCTGGATCTTCATGTGATTTAAGGTGTGTTTCTGACAACCTCTCCAAATCTGGTTCTGAAGTCTTTCTAGAAATACTGTAAGTTAGTTGAAATCTCTCTATAATTTTTTTTGAATTAACCCTAGTTGGTTTTTTAAAAAAATTATTGATGAGAGAGAGAGAGAGGGAGAGGAATATCAGTTTGTTGTTCCACTTATTTATGCATTCATCAATTGCTTCTTGTATGTGCCCTGACTGGGGAATTGAATCTACAACCTTGGCATATCAGGATGACACTCTAACCAACTGAGATACCCAGCCAGGGCCATAGTTGGTTTTCATTGATTGCAACTGAAAATTTTCAGTAACACAATTAAAAAGAGAGAAGAAGTTCAGGAGATAGAGACCAGGTCTTGGTGGCATGTGAGTTCCTGAATTTATCCACAACTGAGGCATTAGCCAGGCATCAAACAATCCCCTAGGTGTTTTAAGTTATGTGAACCAAAGAATTCTCCCTTTCCTTAGGCAAATTTGGGTTGGGTTTTTGAAACTTGCAACAAAGATATTCCCAACAGTTACAATATTGTACTTTATTCTTGTATCCTTTATTTATCTTTTTATGATTTTGTGATAAAATTTAAAATAAATAATACTTTAAAACACCAACCCTTATTATTATCATAGAGGGTATTCACTATTGTATTAATAAAGCCAGACATCTGTTTGGTCTTTTTAAAAAAATTTTCCCCTTGTCTTGATTCCAAAAAGAGGGGAAGGGAGGGAGAAAGAGAGGTAGAGACATCTGTTGAGAGATAAACTTTGATCGGTTGCCTCTGACTGGAGACCAAACTCACAACTCAAGCATGTGCCCTGACTGGTAATTGAACTCACAACCTTTCAATTTGCAGGGCAACACCCAAACAACTGAGCCACATCATCCAGAGCTGTTTGCTCTTTAATATCATATAAAATCAGAACAGAATTTGATGCTAACTCTTTTTTTCTCGCCTATAAATACTTGGCTTGTTTTAACTTCTCATTTTCTTTTTAAAACTTATTCATTGGAATTAAAATAAAACACATGATTTTTCTACCAAGTTTTTCAGTTCTATTAACTTAAAAACAATCTTCATACTTATTATTCACATTTCATCATCAAAAATATACACAGTTGCATACACTTTTATAATAATCTGCCTCCATTACACTGTAGAAACAGAAAATACACATGCACTCAAATTGATGGTCTCCTCCCAGTGGAAGTGTTTCTAGACCCCAGAGTATAATTTGCTGAAATGTTTGACATTAGATTCCCCTTTTTATGTCATTATAATTTCTGGTGCATGTATTTTATATAAATTATAAATGTTGGCGAAGATATACCTTTCCTCCTTTCCAAAGTTTTTGCTTCTCAATGTTTGTGAAATACAATTATACACTTTATTTTAAAACTTTTTTCAAAACAAGTTTGTGTGGGTCAGTGAGTTTACACATTGGGATGTGATTTGGATATTCATCAAACCAGTTAACCAAGATGAAACCAAAATGAAAATGTCAAATTATTTGAATGGATATGTCAGGGTTATTTAAAAATAAAATTTAAGAGCATGTTGCTATAATGTACTGACACAAACATAATGCTGGACTTATTTTTATTCTTTGGGTTTAAAAATGTACTTGATCCTTGCCTATAGTATATAAATGCATGGACATTGATTGTTAAAAGACTAAAAACTATAAGAAAATTATAAAAGAAAAAAGTATTCACAATGTTACCATCAAATTAAACTACTATTTTTTTAAATATATTTTATTGATTATGCTATTACAGTTGTCCCACTTTTCCCCCTTTATTCCCCTCTGCCCTGCACACCCCCTCCCAATTACATTCCCCTCCACTTTAGTTCATGTCCATGGGTTGTACATGTAAGTTTTTTTGCTTCTACATTTCCTATACTATTCTTTTTTTAATTTTTAAAAATTTTTATTTTTATTTAATTCTTGTTCAAGTACAGTTTTCTGTCTTATATTCCCAGCCCTGCCCCAAGTCCTATACTATTCTTAACCTCCTCCTACCTACTATTTTGTAGCATACATGGTAGACTACGTGTATTTTGTACCTACCATTTATGCTACCTTTCCCCCCATTCTCCCCTTTCCCTTACCTGCTGATAACCCTGTGTGTGATCTTCATTTCTGTGATTCTGTTCCTGTTCTAGTTGTTTTCTTAGTTGTTTCTTTTTTTTTAGGTTCAGTTGTTGATAGATATGAGTTTGTTGTCATTTTGCTGTTCATATTTTTCATCCTCTTTTTTTCTTAGATAAGTCCCTTTAACATTTCATATAATAAGGGCTTGGTGATGATGAGTTCCTTTAGCTTTACTTAGTCTGGTAAGCACTTTATCTGTCCTTCCATTCTAAATGAAAGCTTTGCTGGATAGAGTAATCTTGGATGTAGGCCCTTGCCTTTCATGACTTGGAATACTTCTTTCCTGCAAGGTTTCTTTTGAGAAATCAGCTGATAGTTTTCTGGGAACTCCTTTGTAGGTAACTGTTTCCTTTTCTCTTGCAGCTTTTAAGATTATCTCCTTACCTAGTGGCTAAGTAGAACTGCATGCCCCAGATTGACTTATACAGCATGCCTAGAGACTGAGTGGCTGATTGGAGCCACACACCTGACACTGAATGGCTGAGTGGAATAGCGCACCCGAGATTGACTTTCATTGTGCGTCCAGAGGCTAAGGGGCTGATTTGAGCCTGGTAGATCACAGAGGACCTGGGCTGGAGGCTGGGCATCTGTGAATATTGTGGCCCAGTCTTGCTACTCATCCTCTCAAAACCATAGGAAGGGAGAGAAGTGAAGCCCAGCCCCCCTCTTCCTGTGGCAGGTAGGAAGACCAGCAGAATATGCTGAACAGGTTTAAAGTCAACAGGAGACTTTTTTTTTCCTTTCCTCTCTCTTTTTATCCTTTTTTTCTTCCCCCATGTGAGACAACAAAATATGGAGTTACAGAGGATCCAGAGACAGATCAAAAGGGGGAGCACAAGGCTAGAGACTTGAGACAAATGTCACTTTGTGGTTCCACAGAGCTGACATTTATTGTCTATGTGTATTATTATTTTTTATTATTTTTGCCACTTTTATTTTAGTAGTATTTTTAAAATTTCTTTTATGTTTTCTCATTTTATTTCCCTGTTTAATTGCATTGTTTGACTGGTTTTCCTTATTCTCTCTTTACTGTATTTTAATTTTTATTCTTTTACTTCACTCATGTACCAATAACACACTACTCTTGATCGGGTACTTTCTGTTCTGGTTATCCAAATCATACATTTTTTGTCATATTATTTTTCTAGCACTATTATAAATAATTGTTGTTCCATACAATTCTACATACTACATACTACATACATACTACAATTGTATGGAGTAACAACCCTCCCTGATCTTAGCCCACTTCACTTTATTCCTGAGCATTATTTTTATTTTGGTTAACTCTATTCTCTCTCACACTGTGCCTACTCTCTACCCTTTCCTCTCACTCCATCTCATCATCTAACCTTGCACAAGCACTCTGTTTTCTGGATTCAGCTCACAATCCTTCTCCCCTCTAACAAGAGTCTTACCTCTCTTTCACTTTTTATGAAAGGTGGCTAGTTGGGTAAAATATCACAGTTAATGCTACACTTATCCAAAGAATCTCCTATCTCTTCTCTACTTGCTGGTAGTTTAAACACCATAAAAATACTCCCCCACTGTTTTAATCCATTTTGCCTACAACCTGCCACTATCACATACAAGAATAGGTGGGAGCAGCGAACATCAGTATACATGCTGGAGGAGAGAAATCACCAACAAAGGAACCACCAAAAGGCAAAAACATGAGTACAACAAGAGAGCCCACACAAACAGAAGACAGGGCAACACTAGAGCAGTGTCCAGACAAAGAGATCAAAGAGACCACACCACTGAACCTCATAGAATTCCTACCATGGGAGTTCACCCTACAAACATAGCTAGCAAAGCAAAACATCAGGAAGCACAGAACCAAACAAAAAGAGTCACCTAAAATAGGGAGATAGAAAAAGAACCATCAAAAGGAATGGAAGACTCCCCACTAAAACAGCTAAACAAAATGCATGTAACCAAACTATCAGATATAGAATTTAAAATAATGGTTATGAAGATGCTCAAGGAACTCACACATAAATACAAGGAACTGAGTGAGAACTACAACAGTATAAAAAAGGAAGTAGAAACTATGAAGAAAAACCTGGAAGAAATGAACAATAAAATCTCAGAAATAAAAAAACCACATTGGAAGGAATTATAAGCAGGCTGGATGTAGCAGAGGATTGAATTAGTGAGCTGGAGGACTAGGTAGAAAAAAACATCCAGAAAGAGCAAGAAAAGGAAAAGAGACTCAGAAAGAATGAACAGGTGGTAAGGGAGCTGCAAGATAACATAAAACGTAATAATAACCATATAATAGGGATACCAGAAGGAGGAGAAGAAGATAAAGGAATAGAAAACCTGTTTGAAAAAGTAATGATGGAAAACTTCCCTAATTTGATGAGAGAAAAAGTCATGCAAATCCAGGAAACACAGAGAGTCCCAATCAAGAAGAACCTAAAGAGGCCCACTTCAAGACACATCATAATTAAAATGGCAAAATTCCAAGACAAAGAGAGAATCTTTAAGGCAGCAAGGAATAAACAGGGAGTAACATACAATGGAGCTTGGATAAAGCTAATAGCTGACTTCTCAATGGAAAAGCTCTAAGCCAGAAGAGAGTGGCAAGAAATATTACAAGTAATGAGAACCAGGGGTCTGCAACCAAGACTACTGTATCCAGCAAGGCTCTCAATGAAAATGGAAGGCCAAATAAGGAGCTTCCCAGACAAGAGAAGTCTAAAAGAATACACCTCCACCAAACCAGCCCTGCAAGAGATGCTAAAGGGCCTGCTTTAAGAAAAGGAAGAAAAAGAGTGAGAGAGAAAAGAACATAGGTACAAAAAATGGCAATGAATAAGTACCTATCAATAATAACCTTAAACATAAATGGATGAAATGCTCCAATCAAAAGACATAGAATAGCTGAATGGATAAAGAAGAATGACCCACACATATGCTGCCTACAAGAGACCCACCTCAAAACAAAAGACCTACACAGACTGAAAGTGAAGGGCTGGAAATGGATATTCCAAGCAAATGGACAGGGGAAAAAAGGAGTAGTAGCAAAACTCATATCAGACAAAATAGACTACAAAAAAGGGCCATAAAAAGAGATCCAGAAGGTCACTTCATATTACTCAAGGAAAGAATCCACCAAGAAGACATTAACATTGTAAATATATATGCACCCAACATAGAAGTGCCCAAATACATAAGAAAATCTTCAAAGACTTCAAGAAAGATATTGACAGCAACAGAATTATAGTAAGGGATTTTAATACCCCACTGTCAAAAGTGGATAAATCTCCCAAACAAAATATCAACAAAAATATTGTGGCATTGAACAATGCCCTAGATCAAGTGGACTTAACTGATATATATAGCCTTTCTTCCAAAAGAAGCAAAATACACATTCTTTTCAAATGTACATGGGACATTATAAAAGATAGATCACATGATAGGACACAAAACAAGCCTCAACAAATTCATGAAAATTGAAATTATATCAAGCATTTTCTCAGACCATAAGGGACTGAAACTAGAAACCAACCTCAAGGAAAAAACTCAAAAACACTTAAACTCATGGGGATTGAGTAGTGTTTAATAGCTATTAAACAATGAATGGGTCAAGAATGAGATAAAGGAAGAAATAAAAAAGTTTCTGGAAACAAATGAAAATGAACTCACAACAACTCAAAAGTTATGGGATACAGCGAAGGCAGTCCTGAGAGGGAAGTTCATAGCAATACAGGCCTACCTAAAAAAGACAGAAACATTTCAAATAAACAATGTAATCCTACACCTACAAGAACTAGAAGAACAACAACAAAGACAGCCCAGAGTAAGTAAAAGGAAGTAAATATACAAGATCAGAGCAGAATTAAAAGGCATAGAGACCAAAAGAGCAATTTTATGAATCAATAAATCCAGGAGCTGGTTGTTTGAAAAGATAAACCAAATCAGCAAGTCTTGAGGCAAACTTATCAAGAAAAGAAGAGAGAGGACCCAAATAAACACAATCGAAAACAAAAGAGGAGAGATTACAGTTGACGCCACAGAAATACAAAGGATTGTAAGAAATTACTATGAAGAATTATATGCCAAGAAATTTGAAAACCTAGGGGGGTGGAAATGGGAGGGAGGTGGGGAGCACTGGGGGGGCAGGGCTGGGAATATAAGACAGAAAACTGTACTTGAACAAGAATTAAATTTAAAAAAGAAATTTGAAAACCTAGGTGAAATGGACAGATTCCTAGAAAAATATAATCTACCAAAACTGAATGAAGGAGAAGCAGAAAGCCTGAACAGACCAATAACAGCTGACAAAATTTAAGCAGTTATCAAAAACTCCCAGCACACAAAAGCCCTGGATTGGACAGTTTCACAGGAGAATTCTACAAGGCATTTAAAGAAGAGCTAACCCCTATCCTTCACAGATTATTCTGAAAAAAATCCAACAAGATGGAAGACTCCCAAACTCCTTTTATGTAGCCAGCACCATCCCAATTTCAAAACCAGACAGAGACACAAGAAAGAAAGAAAACTACCAAACAATACCACTGATGACCATAGATGCTATAATCCTCAACAAAATATTGGCAAACCACATCCAGCAATACATTAAAAAGATCATACATCATGATCAAGTGGGATTTATCCTAGGGACGTGAGGATGGGTACAATATTTGCAAATCAATAAACATAATGCATCACATAAACAAAAGCAAAGACAAAAATCACATGATCATATCAAGAGATGCAGAAGAAGCATTTGATAAGATACAGAACCCATTTATGATTAAAACACTCAGCAAAGTGGGAATAGAAGAAGCGTTCCTCAGCATAATAAAGGCCATTATGAGAGACCGACAGCTAACATCATATTCAATGCACAAAAACTAAAAACTTCCCCACTAAGACCAGGAACAAGACAAAGTTGTCCACTTCACCTCTTCTATTCAACATAGTAATGGAAATTCTAGACAAAGCAATCAGACAAGAAAAGAAAATAAAAGGCATTCAAATTGGACAAGAGGCAATAAAACTGTCATTGTTTGCAGAGGACATGATAGTGTACATAGAAAATTCTATAGACTCTACCAAGAAACTGCCTGACCTAACAAATGAATTTGGCAAAACGGCAGGATACAAAGTCAATATTCAGAAATCAAAGGCATTTTTGTGTACCACCAATGAAATATTAGAAACAGAAATCAGGAAAAATATCCCATTTGCTGTAGCAACAAAAATAAAGTAAAATATTTAGGAATAAAACTAACCAAGGAGGTAAAAGACCTATATGCAGAAAACTACACAATGCTAAAGAAAGAAATCAAGGAAGATACAAACAAATGGAAACATATACCATGTTCATGGATTGGAAGAATTAACATCACCAAAATTTCCATATTACCCAAAGCAATTTATAGATTCAATGTGACACCTATTAAAGTACCAATGACATATTTCATAGATATAGAATAAACATTCAAATGTCATATGGACCCATAAAAATGACTACTGAATAGCTGCAGTAATTTTGAAAAAAGAATAAAATAGGAGAGATTTTAATACCTGATATCAAACTGTATTACAAGGCCACTGTAATCAAAACAGCCTAGTGATGGCATAAGAATAGATACATGGGCCAATGGAACCGAATAGAGAGCCCAGAAATAAACCCAAATCTCTACAGTCAATTAATAATTGACAAAGGGGACAGCAGCATAAAATGGAGTAATAATAGCTTCTTTAACAAGTGATGTTGGGTGAGCTGGACAGCTACATGCAAAAAAATGAAACTAGATTACCAACTTATACCATAAACAAAAATAAATTCAAGGTGGATAAAATAATTAAATATAGGTCATGACACTGCAGAAGTCCTTCAGAAGAACATAGGCAAGAATATCTCAGATATTCCACACAGCAATATTTTCATTGATATGTCCCCTAGAACAAGGTACATAAAGAAAAGAATAAAACAATGGAATCTCATCAAAATAAAAAGCTTCTGTATGGCTAAAGAAAACCAAGTTAAAATGAAAAGAGAACCAACTATATGGGAAAACATATTTGCCAGTGATACATCAGACAAGGGTTTGATCTCCAAAATATATAAATAACTCACATGAGTACCATAAGAAGACAAGCAACCCAATTAAAAAATGGGCAAAAAACTTGAACAGACACTTCTCCAAGAAGAACATAGAGTGTCCAGAGACACATGAAAAGATGCTCAGTATCACTAGCTATCAGAGAGATGCAAAATAAAACTACAATGAGATACCTCTTCACACCAGTCAGAATGGCCATCATAAACCAATCAACAAACAACAAGTGTTGGAGAGGTTGTGGAGAAAAAGGAACCCTAGTGCACTCTTGGTGGGAATACAGATTGGTGCAGCCACTATGGAAAACAGTATGAAATTTCTTCAGAAAACTGAAAATGGAACTGCCTTTAATACACACACACACACACACACACACACACACACATATATATATATAATTGATTATGCTATTACAGTTGTCCCATTTTCCCCCTGTATTCTCCTCCACCCTGCACACCCACTACCACCCACATTACCCCCCTTTAGTTCATGTCCATGGGTCATACACATAAGGAACTGCCTTTTAACCCAGTAATTGCACTGCTGAGATTATATCCTAAGAACCCTGAAACACCAATCCAAAAGAACCTATGCACCCCAATATTCATAGCAATACAATTTACAATAGCCAAGTGCTGGAAGCAACCTAAGTATTCATTAGAAAATAAATGGATCAAAAACTATGGTACATTTATACAATGGAATTCTATGCAGCAGAAAGAAAGAAAATCTCCTACTCTTTGTGACAGCATGGATGGAACTGGAGAGCATTATGCTGCTAAGTGAAATAAGCTAGGTGGTGAAAGACAAATACCATATGATCTCACCTTTAACTGGAACCTGATCAACAAAACAAACAAGCAAGCAAAATATAACCAAAGACATTGAAATTGCAAACAAGCTGACAGTAACCAGAGGGAGAGGAGAGGGGATAATGAGGGGAAAGGGTGAAGGATTTACAGGCACAAATATAGAAGACACATGGGCAATAACAAAGGTGGATGAAAACGGGAGAGCAAGGTGGGGAAGGCTGGGGTGGTGAGGAGAGGTAGAGGGAAAAGGCAGAAAACTGTACTTGAAGAACAATAAACATCAGAAGTATTTTTTTAAAAAATGGTTCTCTTCTAATTTCTAATCTTGAGTAATGTAATGATGATGTGCCTTGGTGTGTGCTTCCTTGGGTCCAACTTCTTTGGGACTCAGCTTCCTGGACTTCCAGGAAGTCCATTTCCTTTGCCAGATTGAGGAAATTCTCCATTATTTTTTTCAAATAAGTTTTCAATTTCTTGCCCTTCCTCTTCTCCTTGTGGCACCCTTATGATTTCAATGTTGGAATGGTTAAAGTTGTCCCAGAAGTTCCTAAGCCTCCCCTCATTTTTTTTAATTCTTGTTTCTTCGTTCAGTTATGATTGAATGTTTATTTCTTCCTTCTGCTCCAAATTGTTGATTTGAGTCCTGGTTTCCTTCCCTTCACTGTTGGTTCTCTTTATTTCACTTTTCATAGTCTTCACTCTTTCCTGTACTTTGCAATCACACTCAACCAACTCTGTGAGCATCCTGATTACCATTTTTTGAACTCCGCATCTGATAGATTGGCTATCTCTTCATCACTTAGTTGTATTTTTTCTGGATCTTTGATCTGTTCTTTCATTTGGGGCATTTTTTTTGTTGTTGTGTTTTGTCTTGGAGCATCTGTTTCAAAGTAAGGGACAGAGCCTTAGGTATTCACCAGGGCAGGGCAACCTATGTAGTGGTTCTGTGGCACTGTATATGGGGGAGGGGTCTGAGAGGGAGCAATGAGGCCTGCTCAGCTCTTTGCCAGCTTCCAGTCCCCTGTGCTTGCTATCCATAAGCAAATTGGGCCCTTCTGGTGCCAATTTTCAGGTGAGTGATTTTGTGTACATTCTAGGAACCTGTGGGTCTCTCCAATGAACTCCTGTGAGGCTTGGAGTTTTTCCCATTTGTCTCAACTCCCACAGGTTTTTTCAGTTGGAGGCTTTGAAGCTTTATTTCCCCACACTGGAACCCTGGGTTGGGTGGACTGTCTCACTCCCCAGTTGTTCCTCCCAGTTTATCCACACACACATGTAAGACTGCCCACTCCACTGGCCTCTGTCTCACACAGTCCACCAGCCACCACCTCACCTACCCCTGTCCTCCAGCCACTGCCTTGCTGGAGTGCTCTCTGTCCCAGCTGCCTAACTCCACCTCTCCTACTGGTCTGGATGAATGTTTGTTACTTAACTCCTTGGTTGTCATACTTCCATACAATTCAATTTTCTGACAGTCTGGTAGTTTTTGCTTTTAAATTTGTTGTCCTTCTTTTGGTTGTGTGAGGAAATGCAGTATATCCACCTACGCCTCCATCTTGGCCAGAAGTCAGATTAAACCATTGTTATTTTGGAATAGTGTCTTTAAATCTTTTAAGTGGACATAAGTATCTTTATATATTTTTATTTTTGAGATAATTATGTCCATAAAATTCTTCATGGTTTTTAATTTATTGTAAAATAATTTTAAAGTATTGATTTTTAAAAAATATTTTATTTTATTTATTTTTTTTTAGAGAGGAAGGGAAGGAGAGAAATATCAATGTATGGTTGCCTCTCGTGAGTCCCCTGCTGGGAACTGGCCTGCAACCCAGGCATGTGCCCTGACTGGGAATCGAACCGCGATCATGTGGTTCACAGGCCCGCACTCAATCCACTGAGCTACACCAGCCAGGGCTTAAAGTATTGATTTTGCATTTTCTTCAATTTTTATAAAATTAGTTCATTTTCTAACATCATTACTTTGTTTTTGTGTATAGGAATGTACAGAATTATGGAATTATAATCCTAATTTGTAATCATTATAGATGTAGAATAAAGTCTTAATTTTTATAGTCTTGTTATATATTTGGTATTGTAAGATTTTTAAAAATATAAATAATCTCACTTAATTATCTAAATTACCCCGAGTGGTATATAACAAGAGAAGCATTAGCATTGTTTGGGGTTGTGGGAAGAAGTAGGATGGAATACATACTACAGTAGTCCCCTCAGTGCACTCTTGAAACTGCATATAGTACTGAACCCTTTATGTACCATTTTTTCCTATACATATGTACATACCTATAATGAAGTTTAATTTATAAATTAGTCGGAGTAAAAGAATAATAATATCTAATAATAAAATATATTTTATTTTAAAAGAATAATAATATCTAATAATAAAATATATTTTATTTTAAATAAAATATAAAATTTTATCTAAAATAAAATTATAACAATATACTGTAATAAAAGTTATATGAATGTCATCTTTCACAATACCTTACTGTACTGTACTCACCCTTCTTATAATGATGAAATGAGATATTACAATACCTGTATGATAAGATAAAGAGAGGTAGATGATGTAGGCATTATGTAGTGTTAGGCTACTATTGACCTTCTGATGATACAGCTACAGACTAATATGTGGGTAGCATATAGGGTGTGGATAGAGTGGACAAAGCAATGATTCATGTACTGAGCTGGACAGAATGAGACAGTGTGAAATTTCATTATGTAACTTAGAAGGGTGCACAATTTAAAACTTATACATACTTTAGTTCTGGAATTTTCCATTTAATATTTTCAGATGGTGGTTCACTGAGGGTAATTGAAGAAGCAGAAAATAAAATCACAGATAAAGGAGGACTACTATATAGGAAGACAGAAGACCTCACCACCCAAAACTAATCCTCTCTGTAACTGTGGTGATTACTTTTTTGTGTCAACATTGCTAGACTATATTGTCCAGTGTTCTGTAAGGGTATTTTTTAGATGTGATTGACATTTACAATCAGTTGACTCTGAGTAACGCGTATGGAGTGTCAAACTCATTTTCACTGGGGGCCACATCAGCCTCGTGATTGCCTTCAAAAAGCCAAATGTAATTTTAGAACTGTGTAAATGTAACTACTCCTTAACTAGGGGCAAGGAGGTCAGCGCTGCCGCTGGGTAGAAACAAGGTGCTGGGCAGGATAAAACAAGGTGGAGGGTTGGATTCCACCCGCGAAGCTTGTGTTTGCCACCTGTCCTCTATAATATGGGTGAACCTCTTCCAATCAGTTGAAAACCTTAAGGTCAAAGACACAGGTTTCCTGAAGAAAGAAGAATTGTCTCAAAACTGCAACTTGGGAAATTCTGTCTGAGTTTTGAACCTTTTGAATCAAGATTGCTGGCCTACTCCATAGATCTTGGACTTGCCTTTCTCCACAATTATATGAGTCACTTCTTTAAAAATAAATCTCTCTCTCTCTAGATATGTATGTCTAGCTTATTGATTCTATTTCTCTAGAGATCCCTAACTTACACAGTGATTTTGGTTAAATGACCTCAAGTTTTCATTTCTTCAGTTGAAGGTTAGCAGCTGGAATTATATCAGAGATTCCCACACTATAGTCTGTAGATCAGAGTCCATGTTGGATAAAATTCTACCCAGTCTGTGATTAAAGAGAAAACAAGTTGGTGAGCTTTTCAGATAACCAGATTTATTCAAATATATTTTCTCTCCCATTTTCCCTTGAAGATTATAGCCTTCTATTTTCTTTTGGAGTAAAAATATCCTCTGTTTTATAAATTGATGATGATGGTAGTTGTTTATTCTGTCTTGTTTTTTAATCTACCAGACAAAATACAAAGTTTGAAACCTTAATTCAGGTACCAAGTTTGAGGAACTTTTGCTAGTTAATACAATTAAACAATTCTAGGAGCCACTGCCTTAGATGATCCCTTTCAACTCTAAAACTCTAAAATTCTAAGGTAAGATATTAGAGACACAGAGAAGTAAAATACTTCTCTGGATAGAGAAGTCACAAATTAAAAAATAAAAAAGAAACACAAAGTATTATGAAGATAAATAAATTATTTGTAGATATGTAGCTACTTTGGATTATTAACGCCACCTACCATTCTTCAAACACGATAGAGGCCAGTTCACTGTGGATTCATAAAATATGATGTCTCCGTTCTGCTGGTGAACCTTTCAGCTTCAATTCCTGGTAGAAGTTAACAATTAACATGACCTTAGTTGAGCCCCTCAAATTTCTTTCTCGGTTACGTAAAAGAGATTATGTAAAGCAGCTTCATTATTCTCATTGATGTCTATTTGATGGAGTAGAGTAACCAGAAAGCCAGAGCCTGTGGAAAGAGCGGGTGGGTTCCCTCTTCCTCTTCCTCTCTAGAAGCCTAGTCTCCTCATGCGTGGGCAGCACAAACATCTAAGGAAAGCTGGTTTCCCCTCTAGTTGGTTTTAAAATTCAGCCTTGCCGCTCACTAGGTAGTAAAAACCAATCCATAGTCTTTTGATAGATTACTCTTGAGTGGATATTTGGTGAAATTATAACTATGGTGACTTGCTTGTAGGCAAATAATGGGTAAATTTAAAGAATTGTGTAACCAGGGTTCAAATGAGGGATTTAATGTTTACGTTTGGGTAGAGCAGTCTGTCCTAACCCTTTGCAGATTATACCCATTCAGGGAAAATCCAAATTAACTCAAATTAGATATAATGTTCTTGAGGAGAATCATTAAAACCTTTTTCCTATCATCATACATTATAGAAAAGATTTATAAATCTTAAGTGGAGTTTAAGGTATTTTTCTAAACTAAAAATACATGTACGTTTAAGTATAGCATTATATTTTGGGGGTCTTCCAAATATTTCCCTTTAATTGTGTTTGTGCTGAATTCTTCACTTTTATTGATCTGATATAATTACATATAAAAGGCAAAGCTTATCATTATAGATCTAGATTACATTGATCAAATATAATTAATAGTGTTTAAATGTTTCAAGTTTCATTTTCTCATTCATCAACAATGTCTCGTCTTTTCACAGAGCTTCTGTTTTTGTATGTGACATAAATAGGTTTTAATTTTCCCATGAATAAAAGTATGAGCAACAGAAGATGTGTTATTTAACTATTCCTTGTTCCCATTCTCGTCTTGCTCAGGATTTTCCTTCATATTCTCTTCATGTTCGGGAACAAGTAGACACACTTGGTATCAGGGCACAAATTTATTCACTATTCACCAACAGAAATGACTTTTCACTCAAGCAGGACTGTACAATCAGTATCTCTGGCTAGATGTTGTCTTTGTCTGAATCTTGCTTTTTAATGTTTATCTTAGTTATATTTCCAGTAATTCTAGCTAATTTTTGGGCACCTTTGCCAGTGGATACTTGTAGATGTAAACAAAGTTGTTTACACTTGTCTGGTACTTCCATGTGCTGTAACATTCAAGATTTAAATTCCCAGAATGGGTTAGATTTATCAGCATTTAAGAGAATAAAGAAATGTTGTAAGATTCCCAGAACCTGGCCCCAAATTTTCTATTTTCAATCTGCTTTGTTTATGGCAAGGGGCTTTCATGAAACAGGCAAGACAAGAAAGTGGTGAAGCAATCAGCTATGAATAGTGGAGACTGTTTGAAGACAGTATGTTCTGTAAAAAACTGGGAATATTTGGATTCTTGCAAAGAACTGTGTGTAGTTTACCTCAAATTTGCAAGTGTAGATGAAAAAAGAAAAGAAAAGGAAAGAAAAAATAACCAAGAGAACATACTGGTGTTTAGTGTTCTGTTCTGTTTTGTTTTCATTCCACTCCCCGATGGGAAATTTCCATTTTGCCTAAATTATATGCTTTTTCAGGGCTGCCTCACAAACTCCATTAATGCCCACTCACTCACAGAGCATCAACAGTGTGCAGAGACTGAGCCATTGCATCATAAGTACAAAAGAAGCATATTCCCACCATAGCCAAGCAAAAGAGAAAGACAAGAGAACTGAAAATTATAAATTGTAGTCCAATGTGATAAGCGATACTTAGAGAGTGATGGGGAAAGAAATGTGAAGGCTTAGAATAATGGACACATCCTAATTTGCCTGGAAGTTATCTGGTTTTAGCACTGAAATTCCTATGTCCTGGGAGCCCATTCAGCCCCAGCCAATTCCAAACAGTCCTTTAGTGAGATACCAGCTGGGAGTAATTGGGGGTAACTATGGGGGAAAATAACATGTAAGAAAAATTCCCAGAGGAGAGAAAATGTTTAAGCAGTATCTGGAAAGGCTGAGGTAAAAAATGGTGGGTGTGATAGGCTGAATAATCACCTCAAAGATATCCAGGTTCTAGTCATTGGAATCCAGGAATGTCACCTTTTACAGTAAAAGAGATTTTGCAGATAAGATTAAATGAAAGATCTTGAGGTGAAAGAATATCCTGAATGATCTCTGTAGGCCATAAATTCAATCCTAAATTTCTTTATAAAAGAGAGGCAGAGGGAAATTTGATAACGGAGAGGAGATGTGATAGTGGAAACCAGAGGTCAGAGCAGGGAAGGGGCTGCTGGCCGAGGAATGCATGTGGCCTCCAGAAGAGAAAAGGGAAGGAAATGGATACTTCCTCAGAGCACCCAGAAGGAATCAATCCTCTGACACCTTGACTTCAGTACGATGAGACTGATGTCTAATTTCTAGTCTCCAGATCATAAGAGAACAAATTAGTGTTGTTTTAAGCCACTAAGTTTGTGATAATTCATTACAGCAGCAATAGGAAATGGTTACAGTTGGGGATGCAGAGAAGGGCATTCTAGGCCAGGGAGGTATGTCCAAGGCTGTTAGAGAGTAAGGGCTGTTCAGGATACTACAAGATGGCAGTCTGGCAGTTAGGCAGCAAAGCATGCGTGGGAACACAGGATGAGAGGAAACTCCAGGGGGGCAGGGCCTAGATCCTAAATGACATTGTAACTTGTAGTAAGTTTTTCATCCACCTTCAAGGCAGTGAACATATATTTAATAATTTGAAGCAAGGCCATAATGATATCATATTTGCATGTAGGAAAATCTTTTGGGTAGCAGAATAGGAAGTGAATTATTTTTTTTAATTTAATTTATTTATCTTTAGAGGGGAAGAGAAGGAGAGAGGGAGAGAAATATCAATGTTTGATTGCCTCTTGTGTATCCCCTGCTGGGAACTGGGCTGCAACCCAGGCATGTGCCCTGACTGGGAATCGAACCGCGATCGTGTGGTTTGGAAGCCTGCACTCAATCCACTGAGCTACACCAGCCAGGGTGGGAAATGGCTTATTGAGTGGAGGAAGTAGATCTGAAGAAGCGGTGAAATCTGTTTCAAACGATTTTCCAGCCAAGAAAAGATAGAATAGTAAGAGTCTTGATTGCCAATGGGGATGGAAAGCTAGGGCAGTTTTTGGAGATTCTCAGAAGGTGGATTATATATGACCTGGTGACCTCCTAGTAAGGACCCCCCCCAGAAAGGTTGACATTTTCATCTGGGTGCTGTGGAAGATGCAGCTGTCACAGCCGAGATGGGGAATACAGGAGGAGTAGTGCATGTACAGGCTATGGATGGGAATAAGGTGTTAGCTTCTCAACATGTTGAATTTGATGAGCCAGTAATTCTGTACAAGTTAAATTTTAGGAGGGCAGCTCAATTAAAAATTTCAAAACAAGCTTTGAAAAAGGAAAGTTCTTGTTTGGGGCATGAGGGCAGTCAGGAGAGTGGAAATGGACGAAAGGCAAACTCACCAGCAATGCAGATTTGCCCTTTGTGCATCGCCAATTTTTTTTTTTCTCAGCACACCTAGTGCTTTTGTGAGCATCACTATCCAGTGCATTACTGGTTGTGGTTCAGAAAAAAAAGTGTCAGCTGAGCCATTCCTTTTGGTCTCTGCATTTCTTACCTCACTATTCTCTAGTTTGTCCTCATGCCACCATTCTTTAAACTCTGATCATGCTGTACTTCTAGTCAGAATTCTTCTGTAACTTCTCCTGTGACTGTTCCAATCAGGCTCCCACCTACTGTTCACCAAGTCACCACTACTTCCGCTTTGTATCAGAAGATAGAAATCATTAAAATAAATTATTGTTTAAAAAGCTAACACCAAATAACAACGAGGAAAGTAATTATAAGATTTAAAAGTATTATACTCTTTAATAATAGAGTTTGTTAATATTAATGTTACTTGTGTAAAGCTCTTTCTGACCTTGCACTAGTGGAGAAATGGTGAGGCTTCGAGTTTATGCTATCCTCAAAAGAAAGTTGTTTGTGAACTCCATTTCTTGTTTGATAGGTTTAGAGACAGTTTTGGGACCAGCTTTTGGTGATGTATGTGTGCAATTATGTCTCTGAAGGTGTTTCAAATGATGGCACACTAGCTTTGTTTCAAAGGAAGTATTGTGGCTTGTCTTTATCTTTAGTTCATTGTGTATAGATGAAAATGCTGATTCATAATAACATATATAAATGTAAATACTACCATATTTCCACTTTGGTTCTTGATTAGAGTGAAATCATCTTTCAACAGGAGCTTGCTTTGTCCATTTTCCTTGTCCTCTTGGGGATTAGGGGGAAATGGAAATGTTTCAAAATAAGTGCATCTTTGCTGAGTTCAAAATTTTACTGCCATCTGTCATCATGTGAATACATAATATTTTAGCTAAAAAGTATAAGTGCAGTATTACATCACAAAGATATGATTTCAATACTTTAACAACAACATGTAAACCTTAAAACAGGTATTTTAATCAACATTATTCCATTTTTGACTGTTGGAAATACACTTCTGTGAGGTTCTACTCCATTTCTCTGCACTGGAATCAATCTTTGTCTCCTGTGTTTTTAAAAAGTATCTCATATTATAAGTATTTTAATATTTACCTTATTTCTTCTTTTAGGGAGATAAACTTTTTAAAGTCAGGCCCATGGCATGTTCAACTTTGCATTCTCACAGTGCCTAGCAGAGTAGCTACACATAGTTGTACACTCCATAACTATTTATTGAACTCAACTACTTGCTATTATTCTTCCTCATGGTAAAACTTATCTCACATTTCCCAATGCTTTACTATGCTTTTTTTGGTCATATCTAAGTACTGAAGTCATTTGGATATAAAGGCATATATCAAGGTCATGGTATGAATAAAAATCTTATTCTGTGGCATGTTCATTTATGAAATTTTCACTATTATTAAGATCTTTTCAAAGTGATGGGAAATTCCACAAATATTTTATAAAACTTTGACCTAAGAATTCTTATTTAATTTCTTTAGGACTTTTCTTGATGATCAATGGAGAAAAACTTCATTTGCAGAAAAGATAATGCATAGCCTCCCTTAATTTGTAGATTGACTTTAAAATTTTCTTAAAACTTTCTGGGTACAAAAAGTGATTTACACAGTGCAGTGGGCAAGTCTAGTTATTTAATGTAGTCACCAGTGTGTATCATTTTACTTGGGGGCTGTTATGGAATCACTATGTTGAAGTCCTAACCTCCAGCACCTTTCTTACAAAGTGTCCTTACTTGAAGACAGGTCTTTCCAAAGTTCATCATGTGAAAAGGAGATCATTAGGATGAGCCTTAATCCAATATGACTGGCATCCTTCTGAAAGGGGAAAATTTAGACATGGAGACAAACATGTGTAGAGTGAAGATGGACATGTGAAGATGGGAAGTTGGAATGATACATCCCTAAGCCACCAAGTTGCCAGCAACCACCAGAATGTAGGAAGAAGCAAGGAAGGAACCTTCCTTACAGATATCGGAGGGAGCATGGTCCTGCCAACACCTTGGTTTCAGACTTCTGGCCTCCTCAACAGGAAGGCAGTAAATTTCTGTTGTTCTAAGCTACCCAGTTTGTGATGTTTTGTTAGGTGGCCCTAGAAAACCAATACAGGGCCTTATATAATGTTTGCTGGTACCTCACTCTACCAAATCATTTTTGACTGGAAATATTTTTTATATTAGCAGTTTCAAGTTTAAAGAAATGTAGAAAAGTGTAAGTGTTTCTGGTTTTTACAGAAAAAGAATAGGCTTGGCTCTTAAATGAATAAAGATTAAAAATAGTAAAAACTTCTGTAAACAAAACTAGCAGTCAAGCTACTACTGCCTATTTTACTGGGTTACAGCTACGAGAAATTTTTTAGATGTGATTGGCAGCTACTAGATGTCTTCTTAGAAGAAGCAACGGTATATTTTTTATGTAAGGTGTGGAGATCAACAATCTTAATGATCACTTAAACTAAGATTACTTATGATCATGTGTATGAAAAAATAGATTTTCTTTACCTCTATTTCATGGTACACTTTTAAATTGAAACTAGTTGTTTAATATGTGTTCCTTATAATATCAAAGGTGCCAAAAGATCAAGTACCATGCCTGACTTGTTCCTGGTGCCTTGTTTCTGGCTGCATCTCAGTGCCAAGGAATGCACTAGGCATCCAATGACTGTGTGAGAAAGGAATGGAGGCTAGGGGGAGGATGGGTGAGAGAGGAGAGAAGAATCAATTGACAATTTCCTTGTTATTCTACCACAGTATATGGGTAGCATTTTATTTCTAATTCCTTGAAAAATAATATTGAGTCATATTTTAAAATTCTTTTACTTTTTGGAAATTAAGATATTTTTATTTTCTTGGGATGGGATTGCAAGCCTGTGATGTGATGATGCCATTAGAATATTAATTATTTTGGTGTTAGTTTTTTAATTTTGATTTTTGAACATTGTATTCTCATCTCTATTTCTTCTCTTGACCAACTATCTTATAAATGTCACCACAAGGGAGTATGATGAAAACTAATTGTAAACAAAAATAATTGTAAGAATTTACAGGAACTAGTATAAAGGACACATGGACAACAACTAAGGGGGGTTGAAATGGGAGGGAGGTGGGGAGCACTGGGGGTGGTGGGCTGGGTTGGGAGTAAAAGACAGAAAACTGTACTTGAACAACAATTAAATAAATTAAAAAAAATGTAAAACTGTAAAAATAAGTTTTTGATGGGTCAATTGGCTCTGTGTCTTATTTACAGAATATGTTACAACAATGTCTAGGAATCAGAAAACTTGTTTGTATTCTGTCTCTGACAGGCTTTGTCATTGAGTGAAACTCAGCACAGTTTTCAGAAAACTGTTTGTATTCTGTCAGAAAACTGTTTGTATTGAATCAGAAAACTTGTTTGTATTCTGTCTCTGACAGGCTTTGTCATTGAGTGAAACTCAGCACAGTTTTCTCTTTGGTGTTAAAACTCTCAATTACTATTTTGTGCATATTGCTTGATAACTATTCTGAAATGATATGGACATCTAGTAATAAAAATTTTCGCCTGATTATGAATGCTATATTGATTGCCTTTCTGTATAAAAACTTACTCAGCAGGATGTTTCTTCTTGACCTTAAAAGAATGAAGCTGGTGCCCACATTCTCCATGGGAAACTGTCTTTAAGAAAACAAAGAAACACATATTTTATGATTATATTTGTGTGAAATGTCCAGATAGAGCAAATCCGTAGGGACAGAAAGCAAGATTGGTGGCTGTGGGGGTAGAGGGAAGGTAAATGAGGAATAATTGCTAGTGGGTATGGGGGTTTCTTCTTGAGGTGATGAAAATATTCTAAAATTAGTGATGAGGGTTATATAAACCTGTGAAAATGCTAAAAACTACTGCATTTTATACTTATAGAGGATTTTATGGTGTATAAATTATATCTCAATAAAAACGTACTTTTAAAAAGATATCCCACCAAATAAGCATGTTGAGAATCTCAAGAAAGTAGGCATATGTATGCGTACGGTTTTCTGCCATTGAGGTTGAGCGAGCTCACCCAAGAAGAGAAGGAGGTGACTTGCTGCCATTGACCCTGTAGTCCTAGGTCCTGCCCTCAGGGCTTCCATAGACTTCAAGACACCCACGGCATCTGAGAGTGTCATTTGTGCCTCCTTAGGTCACCAGTCTCCTCTCATAGACAGAGTAATGGGCAGAGTGCTCATTTCCTTGCCTGTCCCCTAACAACATCATTTGCATTCTTACCCTGTGAAAAAGCATATGTGGCTACATCATAGCCTATAGGCCTAATGCAATGTAGCAGCTGCATCTCTTTATGTAACCTTAATGAAGCCTTTACATGTGGTCCAGTCTAAGGAGGACAGTTCTCACCCAACCATGTTTGAAAAGGTATTCAATTAATATGTTGAAAAGCATTGACGTGCATACAATCTTCCTCCTTTTGGGAATACTTCTTGGATCCCTGTTCTTTCATATCTCACATCTTTGACACTCATTTGCTAATCCCACTTCCCCCTCTTTTGCTAGGTCCTTCCCTTCCTCTTGACTCTTGAGTTCTGTACTCTTCTGTCAATATTTGCAGTGTTCTCCAATTTTGTATTCCAAAAGACTAGAGAAGAGTTTACAGAGATAGGCCAACTTCAGTGGAAATGGATACGAACTTGTCTAATAAATTAGGATTCAGTTGACAATGGGAGGTGGGAGGAGAGTCTGAATACTCCTTATCAGTACTTTTTATAGTATCTAGTTTATGCCTTTAATAGCTCTCACCACAGGTTCTAGTGTTTGTGCTGCTTTTCCTGTGCTGTTCAAGTGTCCTATCCATTTTTCACAGTTTCCTAGCTACATGTCCAAAGCAAAAGTATTATGTAGTTGTGGTTGCTGGTTATACTACACCTTTTTAGTTCTCCCATGTCTCTGATCTCTATTTTACTACATTGCCTTCTTCCTGCATCCCAATTTACTGTATTTCTGCAGATCCAAGCTGTGTATCCTCTGCCCCTATTCTGCATTTCCTGAATGCTGGGGCAGGGATGGGACAGGTATATGAGTCAGGGGTAGGGCAAAAACAGTGAAAAAATAGGGGAAGATGAACCAGTTTAGTCAGGGAAGGGTCAGCATGCAAACAGGGCATTGATAAGGCAGGGATGGAAGATTTGCTGCTGAGGAAGATCATCTAGACTGTGCCAGAGGCTCCTAGAACAATTGAAAGAGAAGGGCTCTAAAAATGACTTGAAGAATAGAAGCATCATTGGAATACTCACAAAGCCTTTCAAAGGGCCTGGCTTAGAAGATGACAAAATCATTTAACATTTTATATTAGGTTGTGTTTAAGAAAAGAGTCAGTTCTATGACCTTATTCCTGTCTCTTTCAGTCTGTCCAATTGACCTTTATATCTGAAATAAAGGTTGACAGTTTTCACTAATTATGCAGATTTGCCATCTTTTTTTTTTTAACACAGTACACTGAAAGACTAGACAAAGAGCTAAGGCACCACAACATTTCCAAAGTATGCATTGCTTAAAAACTATCTAAGAAATCTAAATGTTCTGCCATTTTTCTTATGCTAGCCATTCAGAACCATTTCTTGTTCTAATGGAAAAAATACATCAGGAGCTTCAAGGAGACAGCAAAAGAGATTTCAGAGNCAGTTCTATGACCTTATATCCTGTCTCTTTCAGTCTGTCCAATTGACCTTTATATCTGAAATAAAGGTTGACAGTTTTCACTAATTATGCAGATTTGCCATCTTTTTTTTTTTTAACACAGTACACTGAAAGACTAGACAAAGAGCTAAGGCACCACAACATTTCCAAAATATGCATTGCTTAAAAACTATCTAAGAAATCTAAATGTTCTGCCATTTTTCTTATGCTAGCCATTCAGAACCATTTCTTGTTCTAATGGAAAAAATACATCAGGAGCTTCAAGGAGACAGCAAAAGAGATTTCAGAGATAAGCTTCTCAAGAACCTGGACAAGCAAGCCCTCATCTCTTCAGCCACGTTGAAGGGCTAGTTCTCGGATACAACAAACCCATTTTTGTATTCTTTGCTTTCATATCTGAAGCTAATGTCTTTTCACCTTTTCTTTACATACGCAAATCCCTGTATTCTTTAAGGTTGATTAAGTCCACACTCTCCCAAGATTCTATTTGCCCCACTTCACATTAATATTTATGTTCTCTGAACTCCTATTGAATGTTTCAGTTTTTGCATTATCTCTGACTTACACAATGTAAATGTGGGAGGACATAAGTGGGACAGAACTGAAGAATGAAGGGCTGAGAGAAGCTTTGCAAATTTGTATGGTCAACCTCCCTTAATTTCACCCAAGTTTTTTTTTTACATGAAGTGGCAGCCTCTGCTAGCTTTTATATCTAACCGTAGTTATTTCTTCTTCCTAAGCTGTTAAGACATTTACTCATAAAAATGACCAGTGGAACATTAATCAACTTAATGGTTGCTGTATGAAGTTAAATTTGAAACAAGCAAAGATCTAAAATACAGCAGTAACCATGAAATGATAAGTAGGAAACAAAACTAAGGTTGAATTAACTCCAAAATTCAATACATCTATAGAGACCACATACATGGTTTGCATATATAAATGTTGAAATATTTTCTGAATCATCAATTAAAAACATATTTGTGTGGCAGAGCAAGCAAAGAGGTTTGCTCCCCATGTCTTTCTTTATATGTTGAAGTCCAAGGCAGAAGGAGGAGCCCTCTGAAACATCATGTTACTTTTTGTTTTGGTAGGTGGCATTCACTAACCAAAATGACAACAAACATTTGAAAATGAGGACTTACTCTATGGCATCTATTCAAACCTCTCAAAAGCAGGGATGTTTTCCTGTCTTGTGTGTAAACCACCCAAGCACAAATTAAAAGCAGATGCTGCATGGTTGTCTGAGGATATTTATAGCTCAGAGTGTATGCTTCCTGGTCATCTCTTAATGGCAGAATATTTTGAAGAGGTAGTGAACGTTGTGCAATAGTGAATGCTCCCTTCTAGCATATTTCCACTTCTCCGTTTTGAAATTAGACAATACATTTTCTTTCCTCAGTGGAAAAAAAGTATCTTTGCAAAAGGAACTTGAAGCATTTTCCATACTACATCTGTGTTAATTACACACTCACAAGGTTTGGTATATTAGCCACAACCAAGAGGGATGATTTCAAGATTATGTACTGAACTCCCTCCCTTGTTAATGTCATACATTTCAGTGTAGTCTGTTCTTCAGAACAATATGGCAACACCCACACAAATAGAATATAAAATATTAGGGTTTACATTGAAGAGTATAAACATACCCCTTGGATTTGTAAATCGGTTCCACCCATATTTATTATATGCAATGTGCAAGGAACAGGTATTATGGGTATTCAACAGAGAAACACAATTGTTGTCCTTTGGCTTCCTGAATGTAACATTGGGAAGACAGTGCCTCATTACATGTACGTGGAAGTTGACAGTAGAAAAGCATACAACAAGTGTTGCCTACGTGCATACAAAAAAATGGTAATTCAGGGGACAGATTTTAGTGTAGGCAGAAATTGTCACTCTCTAATATTAAACACAGTAAGGGCAATTTCATCCAGAAATGTATTAGGGAATAATGGGTAATAGAAATGAATATATTTACACAAAATTGCCATATCATAAAAGTGATAAAGCCCTGGACTAGAAATGGCGAGCACAGAAAGAGTGAGATCCTACAGAGAAGTGCCGAGCCCACATACAATGCATTCAACCACTTTGTTTTCTAAGGCAATCCTAGAGTTCTTTTTCTATAAAATACTAATCATCCTCTGTTCTTAATCTAAGTGATACTCTTCTTTGGACAGTTTCCTTCTAATTCTTGTTTTCCTTCTTTATACACCTCTCTCCATGAAGTACTTTCTACTGAAGCAAGGAGAGGTGGGAGTGAGGCCATCTCTATCCACAAACACCTGGTTGAAATAAGCATGTCCTCACCATGCTTCACTCCACACCATGCACAATAATCTTCCAACTTTTCATAAGCCCAGTACAATTTGGGGGCAGAGTGTTAGTTTTGTGTCGTCTTGCTGCTTAGTTGTTGTTCTCCTTTTCTGTCTGTATTATGGTTTCTGTCCAAGGCAATCAGGATTTCTAACCAATATTTGAAACAGAATCCATTAAGCAGATTAATACTTCAGGTGATGATTGAAATTATGATTAAATATAGTGCCTGGGATATGTTAAAAGGAAGTTTTATTTATTTGTAAGTCATAGCAGGGCTTATTAAGACAGTTTTTAATCCTGAAGTAGAATGCAGGTGTCCTCTTTGTTAAAAATGTGACATTTCAAATCTTCTCTCTTTACCAACTCAAACAACTCAGAATTTGTGTGCCTTAAAGATGATTCTGTAGAAGCAAAAAAAAAATTTTGGTAAGGTAGAAGACACAGAGGGAGAGATGGAATCTAGAAGGATTTAAAGGCATGTATGAGACAGTAGAAACCTAAAAATACCTAAAAATTACCTAGAGACTTCAGAGACCACCAATGTCTCCATTCCTGAACACTGAGACGTCCCTTCTGTTTGTTCTCATCAGGAGTTAGGCTTCTGTGGAATGCAAAATTGCCCCTCCACTCTCCATTTCTTGTTGGCCAACAAGCTATTCTCCAGAGAAATCCACAAAAAGGATCACTCCCTGCATCACTTCCCCCTTTTTATTTCACTGAATAGAAAACTGAGGAATTTTTTATTTGAATATATTTTTCTCTGGGTTTAATCTTTGAAAGTTACTAAGAAATCTCTGCCAACTGAAAAAGAGTAAGAAATCCCTGCCAACTGAAAAATTAAAAAGCTTGCTCTTTGTGTTGCACTTATACAGGTCCAGGAGTCACATTTGTAGTTTTATGTCCTATTTTTGCTTCTTCTGGGATATTTCGTCATAGGCAACTTACTTAACTTGTTCTTGCCTCCGTGTACTTATTTGTGAAATGCAATAAAATAACAAACTACAGAACCATTAAATTCACCAAAGACTAAACTCTAACTCCTGTCTCCTATCTTATTACTTGTCTTCAGAAAATATGGATTACTCTGGGACACCTTGGACTCAGTATTAGGGAGCCCTATTTTCCTGAGATGATCAAGATCTGAAGATGAAGTTGCTGATGATTCTCAAGACACACAGGTGGCACCAGTGTGAATTACTAGGAACCACCTTCTTCCCATTGCACAATGGGCAGCTCTGTTAGAAACAAAAACTCTCAAAGATGCGTATTTCAAATCATGAATTCACCTTGGACACTGCTAGCTCTGTCAAGAAAACTGTTAACATGTGTTCTTGGCCATATCTCATTCAAATCATTGGTATTTCTGGGTTCACAGTTCTCCCCCTACAGAATTTTCTCTCTCATTTAGAATGACCCTATCTCAAAATATCTCTAGATTAATTTCCCTGAATCTTTCCCTTGCCTATCAAGACTTCAAATCTGCAAGAACGATAGTGTTCTGTTAATGGGATTAGTAACAGTAGTGGATGATATATAGTAATAGCAGTACTACAAGTAGCTGAGATTTATATATCATTTACCGTGTTCCAGATATGCTACTTTATATATATATGTTAATGATTTGAATCCTTCTAATAGCCCTTGGGAGTAGGTATCTTTCTAATCCCCATTTTATAGATGAGACAACTGTGGCACAATTTAGCAATGTGCCCAAATCTTATAGCTAGTAAGTGGTAGAGCTGGGATTTGAACCCAGGCTCTTTGGGTCTTCAGTTCTTCTTTTAGCCTCTATGATATACAGTTTCTTTGTTAATCATGATAAGTACTGTTTATTGTGTGCTTCCTTTGTGCCTGTCACAATTTCACAGTAGTTTTATGTAATATTTTGTTCATTCTTCACAAGAATCCTATGAGAGAGCTTTTTGCTACCAGTTTTCAGATGAGAAAGCTAAGGCTTAGAAAAGTTCTTACCTAAAGTCACATAGTTGGAAAGTGGCAGAACCAGTGTTTCCCAAAGCCACCAAACTTAGCCTGTGTGTAAAATTGCTCTAGGTATATGTTCTTAGCTTCCTCCAAATGAATGGAAAATTCCATTTAAGTTATGTGTTATTTTTTATAACCTCTCCATAACATCATATCAGGAAAATATCTTTAAAAATAAGCTGAGACAAAAAAATTTAATCAAATATTTACCCTTAATTTATAGTTGGTGAGAAAATACTTTCTAGATAGGAAAGAATTGGTATGTTCACAAACAAAAGTTTGGGTTGTGTGTTGACAAAGGTGAGCTACGTGTTTTGGCTGGAGACTGTGGGGTGGTAGTAAATCTAGCAATTAAACAGGAAATAAGGCTGAAGAGGTAGGATGTGGCTACATCATAAGGCCTTTGAGCACCTTGTCTGGAGTTGTCAGAATCTCTGTAGTCTTGAGGGATCCACTGAGAATTTGGAGGGGAGCCAGGGCCTGGGCAGATGTAAGGAGATTCCTGGGATGGTGGAAACTAATGTTAAAAAGCAGATGTAGGAAGATGAGGGAAAAGCCTATTGCATAGTTCTCAGATATTTCCCCAAAGATGTTCAAGAATATTTACAGCACTGCATTCATAATACCAGCTTTATTCATAAAATTCATCATGTGGAATCATAAATAGTAATAAAAAGAAGAACAAACTGCTGCTATACAAACAAGTGAATGAATCTCACAAATGTAAGTCTGCATGAGGAAGCCAGACAGGAAAGGTATATGCTAGATTCCCAGGACATGAAGCTCAAGAACAAGGAGAACAAATCTGTGGCGAGAGCAGTAGGAATAGGTACATCTGTGGGAGCAGATGGAGTTTATTGACTAGGAAAGGGGATGGGGTCTTCCAGGGTGTTGAAAATAATTTCTTTGAATTTGGATGGAGTTACATGGCTTTTATACACACAAACATGTACCTACAAATAAACATAAAAATTCAGGGCGTTCCATACTTAAGACGTGTGTACTTTGTAGTACATACATTATGTCTCAATAACAAGATTTAAAAAGATTATCAAAAAGTTCAATCACCTCTAATAATAATTGCAGACACATCTCAATGAGCAGTTCTCTTTATTTTTCTCTAATTTAAAAACAAAAACATGTTTTACTCTCCTAGTTTAGATTTATTCCTGTTTGGTTGGGTGATCTCTCTGTGAGTCACTAATTCAGTGGTAAGGGTGGTGGTGTTCAGTGAGAGGTGGAGAAAGGAGAGAAGGCTTCCAAGGTGACGAGGTAATGGAGGACAGGAGAGGAAATGAATCAGCCTCTCTGGCTGTGGTGCAGTGCAGGCTGCGTCACTCAGAGGAGTCAGCTTCTCTTCCTTTCACAAGGATTTCAACATAGCTTCCCTGTTTCTATTTCCCTTCACCATTGCCACTGTGACATGTGAATGAAAATGAGGCAGTTTGCTCTAATTAGCCCATCTTCACCTAAAATAACCAGGGACTTCTTTTTAAAAAAAAATAGAAGCTAAATGGTAATTTGCATGTAAAGCCTACAAAGGGGGCTTATAGTAATTACACCATATGAATGCCTACAAAGGCGAAAATGGAAAGCAAGTGTTGCAGGATTACCTATATGGAAACTGATGGTTCTGAGATGAGTGCATGGTTTTCTCAGCAAGTTGATACAAAGCCAGACTCAGATACATTTGTACTTTTAACAACCAGTGGATTTGAAAATTCTTTGCAATTATAACAGCCTGCTAGCAAATTCTATGTGTAAGACAAAGCCCTGTTGTTTTGGGGAAACCACAATAAATGAGGTATATAGTCCTTGTCCCCAAGAGGAATACAATTTAATAGGGTTACAGGGAAGACCAGACTGGTGCCACAGAGCCGGCTGGCAAGAAAATACATGTAAATACCAAGAGAAGGTACAGGGTTCTTGTGAGTTCAGTGACAAATGGGTGGGATTTCAACAGAAAGAGATGAACAAGGGCCTTTGGGGAGAGAAGGGAATAATGATATCAGTAGCTACTATTTCTGTGTTACATGGTACCAGATGCTATTACACACTTTCTCACTGAATCCTTAGAAAAACTCTAAAATAGCTACTGTTCACCTCATTTCCTGATGAACAGATTAAAGAATGAAGAGGTAGTGACTTTCCCAAGGCAGAAGACTCGAGACTCATACCCAGGTCTCTCTGACTCCATGGCCCTTCTATATAAAAACAAATATGCCCTAAAGGTAAGAATGTGAACACTTGAGCTGGACTGACTGAATTCCTGTCTCTTTCTTTCCTGGTTTGCAAATTATTTTATTTTTGTGTGTGGTCTTTCCTTCTGTATCTGTGAACCACGTTTCAAAATAAAAATGTACTTTAGGAAGTGTAAATAAACTTACCTGAATGAAGCATGTAGAGCAGCTCCAATACATATTAGCAGTATGCAAGTACTTCTTACTATAATTTTTAAAAACAATTTATTATAAAAATAGTGTACTTTGTAAAAAAAAACAGCAAAAGATCTAATAAAAGAGTTTGGCATACTTGCTAGAGTCAAGACATAAAAATCAGTAGTATTCCTTTTTCTTGCAGAGATCAATGTGAAAATGTATTAGAAAGTAACATACAATTTAAATAGCAATAGAAGCTGTAAAGAATTAAGGAATAAAGCTAATAAAATATGCAAAGTGTTTATGGGCAATGTCTGAAAAATACAGAAAATGTCAATAGAAATGCTCTTTCACTGAGATGGGGAAGGAAGACATTATAGATTAAAAAGAATACAATGAATAAACACAGTGAGGGAACATTTTTAGGAAATAGTTTGGTACAGGGTGAGATATTCATAACAGGGAGTAAGAGTAAGGAAGAAAAATCATACTTAAGAAGGTCATGGGTTTCTTTCAATGTTAGATTAAAGATTTTGCAATTAATTTAATAGGGGGCAGGAAACCATCACAGATTTACAAATAGGTAATAAGAGGGACCTCAGAAACGGAAATTACCAGAAGCAGTAGAAAAGCATTTAAACAATATCCTGGGAATTGTCTGGGGCCTGGGGAAAGATGAAATGTATTGATTTTAGAATGATTAAAAAAAATAAATTCTTTAAAATAATTCTAAATAATTCATCAATCTTCTTGACTAGATATTTTTTCTTTTAAATGCTTTATTGGTTATGTTATTACAGTTGTCCTGGTTTTTTCACTTTTTGTTCCCTTCCCCCCAGCACCCCCTACTCCCTCAGGCAATTCCTCAACCATTGTGTATGTACATGGGTCTTGTGTATAAGTTTTTTGGCTACTACATTTCCTATACTGTACTTTACCTCTCTGTGACTATTCTGTAGCAACCTATTTGTACTTCCTAATTCCCTCATGTCTTCACCCATTCTCCTCCAACCTCTTCCCATTTGGCAACTAACTGGTAATTAACTTCATTTATTTTGCCAATTTTAAGATTCTTTCTTTATCTTTAACCTTTGGCCTTTTAATTATGATGTGTCTTGGAGTGGGCCTCTTTTCATCCATCTTGTTTGGGATTCTCTGTGCTTCCTGGACTTGCATGTCATTTCCTTCACCAAATCAAGGAAGTTTTCTTTCGCTATTTTTTCTGATAGATTTCCAATTTCTTGCTCTTTCTCTTGTCCTTCTGGCACTCCTATAATGCGAATGTTGGACTTCCTGAAGTTGTCCCAGAGACTGCTTACATGATTCTCATTTTGTTGGATTTTTTTCTTATTGTTGTTCTGACTGGCTGGTTTTTTGTTTCTTACATTGCAAATCATTGATTTGATTTTTTGGCTTCATCCAGTATACCTTTGTTTCCCTGTAAATCATTCTTTATTTCAATTAGTGTACCCTTCATTTCTGACTGAATCTTTTATATGCTGCTGAGGACCTCGCTATGATCCTTGAGCATCCTTATAATCAGTGCTGGAACTCTGCATCTGATAAATTGCTTATCTTCCATTTGTTTAGTTTTTTTCTGGAGTTTTGACCCATTCTTTTCTTTGGACTATGTTTTTTTATCTCCTCATTTTGGCAGCCTCCCTGTGTTTGTTCCTATGCATTAGGTAGAGCTGCTTTGATCGCATGTCTTGGTAGTATGGCTTAACGTAGTAGGTGTCCTGTAGAGTCCAGCAAGGGTGTCCAAACTTTTGGTGTCTCTGGGAAGAAGGATTGTCTTGAGCCACACATTAAATACACAAACAGTAGCAAAAACTGATGTGCAAACAAAAAGTTTGAAGTAAATTTACTATTTTGTGTTGGGGCACACTCATAGCCATCCTGGGCCAAATGCAGCCTTCGGGCTCCAGGTAGGACACCCCTGATTCAGTGGTACAACCTCCCCTATCACTTAAGCTGGGCACTTCAGGCACACCCTTTGTGTGGTCTGAGTACATCCTCCTCTTGTTGAATACATATTCTTACTCGTGAATTACTTACTGTGTTTTGGAAGCGTGATGAATTTGAGTCAGTTGCTACTTGGTATCCACCCAGTTGCCTATTATGGTAATAAGGAAGTGTTAAACTTGAGGGCTTGCATTTATCTTTGTGTGTTTGGGGAATGTGGCAATGCATTAAATACATAGTGACATGCTGTAGGTGAGAATATGAATAATTCAACTCAAAAAACTTCTTGACAGAAGTTGGAATTTTTTTAAAAGAACTTATTTTTTATTTTTGGGCACTATAGTAATAGTAAAACAAACTGGCTAAGTAAGATTTTTGTAGCAGTAGTTAACAGCAATTTAGATAGAGTTTTAGGACTTGGTAGAATGAAAAAACACATGGCTGAAAAATCACTAGAGTCCCACAGATACTTTACACTTTATATTACAGCAGAGAGCCACCTGTTTCATAGTTACAATTTTCTAATTATGAGGAGACAAAAAGGGCCAAATTTTGGTATATTATGTGATTACAAAAGTGTGTTCACAAGTGAAATAGCATGTATGAGTCACTTCCATTCCTAGAGAGCTAAAATTTTTTTAAATTATATCTTGAACTTAGAGTCTTCAGATATGTACTTCTGCTGTATTTTGCCATGTATAAGGCACACCCACCTTTTGTGTGCATTGTTCATGGGATTGTCATACCCTTCATATATAATCATTATACCCATGTATAATAAATACCCTTATTTTTCCCTCAAAAATTAGGGCAAAAAAGTGCACATTATACATGGCAAAATGTGGTATTTCTATAATTTTGTTTAACTTTTTCTTTTTTTAAAAAATTATTTTATGGTACTTTTTTCCCTTACCATTTGTCCCTCTTAAATCCTCCTTGCTCCCACAATCAATACATTGTTGTCCATGTCCATGAGTCCTTTCTCTTTTCTGCTTGATCATGGAAAACATTATGCTAAGTGAAATAAGCCAGTCAGAGAAAGACAAATACTATATGATTTCACTCATATGTGGAACCTAATGAGCAAACTAAACTAACAAGCAAAATAGAAATAGACTCACAAGTACACAAAAGTTGGAGTCTTTTAAAAGTAGCAATACTAAGAACAACATTAATAACATTTTAATTTAATGGGATGGAATGTGAAAGGCAGGGGTTACATAAAGGCAGAATGAGAAGGAAAATGAAAATGGAATGACTACTGTATGCTCTGTGTTGCATAGGTTTAGCTAATTTAATTCTGACAACAATAGAGTAGCAATTATTACCCCTATTTCATAAATTAAACAGATGGTGTCAACTTTTCTCTGTATTATTTATTAACCATCAAGTCTGGGTAAGTAACTTAACTTTTTTAAATCTCAGTTTCCTCGTTGGTTAAAATGGGGGAATACAAATTTCCAAGTGCCAAGGTTATTGTGCTGACACAGTAACACACATCAAATCCTTAGCCCAGTGCCTGTATCATGGCAGCTAATGCATGCAGATTTACCACACACCAGACACTGGGTTAAGAAATTTAAATTCATCATCTCATTAAATCTTCATACAAACTTTATGGTAGTGCTCAATTATTATTGTTCTCCTACGTAATAATACATTTAATTATTATTTTATGGTAGTTCAGAGAGATTTTCATATGCCTAAACTCAAGAATTTAACAAGTGGCAAAACTGATATTCAAATTTAGCTTTGTTGGAGAGGAAAACCCAGAAACTTTTATGAATACCCCACATTAGAAGATGATAGAAATGCTTAAAATTACCTCAATATTTTTTCCCTATCAAGCTTCTGATATGGACTCTTATGAGAGAATAAGACATTTGCTAGGCATAAGATTGCATGTTTATACTTAAAAGTGGACTAAGATATAAACATGATATAGGTCGGAAAAGCGCATGCGTGAAAACAACCATGTTGTAATTGGAGAAGGGAGGTAATGCAATGGCTCTTGAGTGCCTATGGCTGTGCTCACCCATATCCTGTGGCATTAGTACAGAGCACCTACCCAGAAGGAGGATCCAGGTGACATTAGACAGGAGGTAAAGTGAAGCAGGTGAGAGGACATAAACGCTTGCCAATTTTACATTCCACATCTAAGTTATAAACCAGCTCTCCCCAACCGTGTGCACGTGACACAGTAGTAAATATACAGGCAGCATCTAACTTAATTTTATCAGGTGTTCCTGCGGGTAAATTCACTATTTGGGGGTGAAGACTTTGATGATCTTTTTGGGGTGCAGGGATGAGGAAGGGAGCTCTGAGAGAATGATGAAAGGACAACAGAGCTTGCTCAATTATCATTGGGTCTGTTGCAGAATTTAAGGTTCTATTTTCCTATCAGGTTTGCAAGTTTGGGGACAGAGCTAAACTGCTGGAGGAGACTTTGGAGATTGTCTCGGGGTGGGGGAGAGTTGAGCTGGGGAAAACATCTAGACTTAGCATCTGGGAAGGAACTTGCAGAAAAATAGAAACATCTAGTGGGAATTTTTATCATGCTTTTTTGCTGTGTTGCGTATGATATCAGTTTCTGACTATCTCTCATGAAATCTTCAGTAAAATTTTCATGTTGAGAGCTATTGCTCAGAAGAACGTTTGTTTTGTTTTTATTTTTGTTTGGTAAGAGGATGAAGAGCTGGGTTCTACTTTAAGGTGAGGAGAACATACCAACACTACAATTTCTTTTTAGCTTACAAAAATGATGGCTTTACACTTGCATTTATCTGTAGCATTCTCAGTTCATAACTATTTTCCTTAAGGGATTATTTCTGCTTATAGGATGCTTTCCTATTTCTGATACTATGACACTAGTCCTCTGGGCTAATGGGGGCAGGGTGGGCAAAATGCTGAGTCAGAATATCAAGTGACTGGCACAACAAAATGTGGCATTGTAATGTGGCTAAATAAACCCTGGTTGTATCTGGGGAATGTGGCCTCTTAGAGTGAGTCTTGCTTTATTTGGTAAACAGATTAGGAGTTTGCAGTATTGGGGTGCGGCGCATCTATCACCAAAACACTTTTAACTGAGACTTTCTGTATTAGAACTGGAACAAGTTTCTTTTAGATCTATTAACTTGTCCGAGTCAGACCTCCCAAAGGTTACACTAACATATGCAAATTCCTTAGATTAGCAAAAGTAGGTCTCTTTGGGGGATTGCTCTCATATAACATCAACTACACTTGGCCAAAGAACTAAATTAAAGCAAGAAGAGAATCCCTCCCCTTTAGTTTCCTTTTACTGTCCACTGAGGTATTGGGGTGGATGTTGAATGCTCTGTCATCTTCTGTTAAATCTACAGCTGGCAAATTTGTGATCTATCCTCTCAGTGGTCCTTCTCTGCTGACTTGGCCTTACCTTGGCTCTTGTTGACATTACTAGTCCTTTGAATCTCTGCCATGTCATTCACATTGTCATCAATCCAAGAAACATATATCCTGGATCACCATGGCTGACTTTGGCAAGATTTCTAGCCTTCTGATCTACTATCTCTTCTGTTCTACTCTGGGGCACATTGGAGTTGCTGAATTCCTCTCATATGCTTGAGATCTAGGGGAGGAGCACGGGTGCTAACTGGGCTGTCTGCCAATGACAGCACCACAATGCATCTCGGGCATTTCCTAGGAGCACCTTTTCACTGTTGACCTGTGAGTCTTTATGTCTTCTTGGTGGTTCCCTGGAAAGCTGGGCAATTGTTGCCTCTGCTCTAGGAACTGTCCACCCTGTCATGAACCTTCTGGGGGTTCCCTAGCTCTGTGCTTCCCTTACTGAAGTTCAGGAAAGTCTGATCATATGTGTCTGACCTCCTGTGTTCTTTTTCCTCTCACCAAAGTCTTCCTTCTTGCCTCCTTTTCTGTCACGTGCAACTGCACATTTGTCTTCTCACTTCATCTCCCCTACTCCAGGCTTATTCTTGGTTTTAAAAATATAGAGAGTATGGGGAACAGGGGAGGAAACCTAGCTTAATAGTAGGAGAACATACATTAGGAAAAATTTTGAAATTTATTATACCTGTTTCAGGGTCAAAGCAGATGACGGAACTAATAGCAAATGAGAAAAGACAGGTTCATCATTCTCACATACTTTACTACAGTCTATCAGGAAAGATGCCCTCATTAACATTTGGAAGGAAGGCTGAGGGTGAGTGATATAATAGAAACATAAGGTTTGGGGAGAATTGGAGAGAGAGATGTCCACTGTGGTTGAAGAAGGTTGATGTCCACTGTGGGAGTGGGGAATTTCTGGGAGCAGGAAGGAGAAGACACAGAGGGCAGATAGGATGAGGAAGTAGGGCAAGGCAGAAAGAAAGACATGGTGACAGCAAGATAGGGTGGAATGACAGAGTATGGGGGTCCATGGTGTTCAGTAATGTGGGGTAGGCGACAAGTCTGGGAGCCTGATCTGATGCCAGGCTCTCTGAGTTCTGTATTGTACTTTCACCGGAAGAGGAAAAGTTGGCAAATGTTTGCTAACCCAGCTAATACTTTCTCTGCTAGTCTTTCATCTCTTTCAGGTAAAGTCTGCTGACTTGTGTAATGAATAATTCCCACTCCAGCTTGCGTAGTTGGAGAGTTAGAGCCTTTTTCTTCCAACTCATGATGAAAGTGAAAATCACTATTTAGTTGACTTTCATGGAGCTATTTGTGGGACTGTCTAGTCTGACTGGAATAAAGGCTCTTTTCTTATTTCTCACAGGCCAGTGTGGTTTGTGATTTAATGACCAGGCAGAGCGCTGAAATTAATACTGGTAATATTTTAAGCTTGAATGAGGAAAAAAGAGGTAGGAATTTTAAATTGTTAGTTCTCTCTCTCTGTGTGTGGGCAGCTTTCTGTCTTCTTGGAAAAAGTATAGACCAGACAAGATCTTACAATCAGTTAAAAAAAAACACAGAGCATAAAAAAGAAAATGCCCCTACTAAAACTTTATATTTTCTTTTAACACAATTAAATTCCTAATGACTTTGTATTCTTTAAGATGATATATCCAAAATAAAGTGATGGTTTGTGCAGATTAATTTACTTAAAAAAGAAACTGTGATTCTGGACTTAGGTATCTAAGCAGGTGTGCTTGACTAAAGTAAGATTCGCAGTCACACTTTTCCCTTAATGCCTTTGAAGAGAAGTTTTAAATTTTTTTTCTTAAAAGAGAACAAGAATCAAGAAGAATGGGACACCCAAATGTTCTTTATTTCTGGGAGGACCTTTCTTTATTTCCTAATTTCTGTTAAGAAAGCAGGGTAGAGAGTGATAAAGGAGAGAAAAAATGGAGACAACTGTAATAACATAATCAATACAACATACTTAAAATTAAAAAAATAAATATTCATCAAATACAGAATGTTCATTTCAGCAAAATAAGGGGCTGGATGGGACAGTCATTGCTATAGGAATGGAGGTTTTTCAAGCACAGCTGTTTGTGGTGATCGATTGTGCTGTAGAACTGAGAGAGAGATTGTAAGGGTTCTCTCGACTAATTCCTCCTTCTAAAATACCCCCCTTTTTTTTGCTAGTTGCTTAGTTTTTTAAATTTCTAACTTCAAATTCTCTGCCACTTAATTTTTATTACCTGTTTTTATCCCAACAATAACACGGAGTTCAATATGATTATCCTCATTATGCTTTTGATGAAATTTTGATTCACAGAGCCTTGAAAAAGGGCCAGAACTGCCATTCAAAACCAAGGCTTTCTAACTCAGAACTACAAGCCCTTACTATTATCTTTTATCCTGTCTTCCCCAAGGTGACTATATATGTATAGTAAAGGCATTAGTGACTATTAGTTCATGATAAAAATAATTTGAAATCTTTAAGTTAGCAAAAAATAAGTAAAAATAAGTAAACCTTTCTAAGGTGCCTTCAGGAATCTCCTGTTTAACACACATATGGCCCACTCTTCCATCAAGGATGACCACGAGAATGGATGCAGTCGTTTTATCAGTTTTTTTTCTTTTCTTGATATCTCTGTTCTGACCGTTATTGGTCTCCTTGGCCATTCCCATAGGTCATCTCTACCCATCTTATAACTTACCTTCTGGTTTTCTTTCCCTCCCCCTAACAGATTATTTACGTATTTTCCCCAAATGTGGACATGAGCCACTTCTTTACTTCCTCAAAGCATAACTACCCCCAGGTAGTAGCATTTAGAAAACATTTCAAAAGTCTCATGAGTTACAGAGGGAAATTACAATGCAGAAGAGAAGAAACACAGTGAAACCTATATTAGAGACCAATAGATCCAAGTCCAGGGTGTTTGCAACATTTAGCTGCTCACATCTTCAAAGAGAGCCACATGTCACTGTGGCCCGCATGCCACTGGGGCCAGACGAGGTACCATTCCAGATGGGTGTGCCTCTTTCCTATGTTCCAGGTTCTCCACTCTGAAGGGAAATTGTCTGTTTGTGCCCACCCTCAAGTTATCATCTTCATTCTCGTCATGATCATGCCGGGTTGCAGAGCCCACATTGAGGACTGCTTCCTACAGGAAGGCTCCTCATTCCCCGACTTCTCCTCCAGCAGAGGGCTTGACACTCACTTCTGCATGACCAAAAGTCCCATGATGTTTTGTGCCAAGTCAGTTTTCCCCCAAAGAGAAGTCTCCCACCCAACTGGCAAAGTAGAAAACTGTTGATACATTTAAACGTCTCTCCTGCTTTTTTCAAAAGTATAGGAATATTGAAGTGCAGGGTCTGAGAACCTCAAAACACAAATGGAAAGCGTTTTTCTTTGTTATTCCTTTAGACAAGGTTAATACTTTAGGTGTGACACGTTATGAAATATTTAGGTTATTTTCTTTTCCCTATTAGTGTATGAGATGACTTTCTAGTGTTTCTAAATAAAGAGCAAGTTAGGGTGTAAGGTATGATGTGCTCAGGGGGAGAGGTGCAACATTTGATGTCTGTGGGTGCTTTGCAGAGTCCTTGGTACTCAACTGCCTATGGGAGAAACATAGAAACTTTCCTGTTGAAATGTTTCATAAATGATTGTCATTAGATTTGTCCCCTGGATTTGTCAAGAGCCAGTTTCCTTATCTGGTTCAGAACACAATACTCTTAATAGAAATGTTTGAATGATTCTCAAATGGGTCAACTTGGTACTGTTAACTGGTCATAGTTTCTCCTTTTAAAATTTTATTTATTGGTGTATTTTCATTTGATAGTATTGTAGTTATACTTCCTAGATTAAACCAATTTTTTACTCTGTGAATTTGAGCAAAGTTACTTAATCTTTCTGCATCTCATTTTTTATTTGCTAATTAATTGTAACAATACCTGCCTCATAAAATTGTTGCAAGGATTAGATGGAATAGTAGGTGTAAGGGCTCCACCCAGCGCTTGATGCACAATGTGTTCAGTCATTGTTAACTATGATTATTAGTATTAGTGATGTTAGCAGTAATTTTACCTGATACAGGTCATTAATTGTTTACTCTATCAACATGAATGTAACTGCTGATGACTAAAAGATGTCACACTCTGAGGAGTTAATATTTTAAGTCTCAGAAGTCGGAACATCTGGAATCGAGTCTTGGTCCTGCCAGTTGCAAGCTGTGTGACTTAAGCAAATTACTCACCCTCTCTAAGCCTCGTTTTCCTCATCTGCAAAATGAGGGTGATAATGGCATTCGCCTCAGAACCTACTACAAGGATTAAATGAGGTAATCTATATAAACAACTTGTCATACTGTCTGGCACAGAACAAACCCCCAAACATTAGCTTCTTCTCTGTTTATTTTTTCATTTTATCTTTTTTTACCTTATTAATTATTCTCATTACCAGATTTTCACTACTGTTAATTGTGTCCATATGCTGTAAGAATTGCCTCCTCCAGGTGCAGAGAAGTGTTGAGGGCTGAGAAACACTTGCAGGTCGAGAAACAGGTATCCAGTTAAAATTCTCAGACAAGTATTTTGCTTCAATCCAAAATGACAAGTTTAGGCCAAAGAAAAATTCTTGAGGAAAATACTAGGGGAACTCTTCTCAACGTTCACATAAATAGTCAAGGATGTGGCTTATTGCCTCACCTGAAGGGTGGGTTTCCCTGCCTTCCTGGACTCCAGTCAGCCCTGAGTCATAGCTGTGTTACCCATCTTCCCTGCCCAATGCCACTTCCTGAGGCCAGCGAGGATTTTCCCAAGACAGCTGCTAGGGCTGTAATGACCTTGTTTTATAGGGACACCAGAGGGAGTGTGATGTTATGAAACACAGTTCCAGCCTAGGAAATTAGGAATTTGGCTTCTAGCCCTGACTTTAGCTTGATACACCAGTTGACCTTGGGCAAGTTATTAACATTTTTTCACTGCGGTTCTTAAAGTGTAAAGTAGAAAGAATAACGGTTATACTTCTGAACTCCTAAGATGGTTTTGGATAGTCCATAACACAACATAATTCAGAAGCCATTTGAAAATTTTCAATATTTATACATTTAAAATACCATTTAAATATAAATTTTACACAATAAACTATTATTTGTCTGTGTAATATGGTTTAGTGTGATGAAGAGAGCTGGGCTTGGAGATGACAAGAGATCCAATTTCAGTTCTGATATCTACTAATTTTGTGACTTTAGGTAAACCTCTTTCTTCAAGTCTCATTTTCTTCCCAAGTAAATCAATCTTCCCAATATTGAAGATAGAAGAAAATATGCAACATTTTTGGCCTATTATGCTTTATTATTTTAAGAAATGCATAAAAAGATTTGTGTAGTGTATGGAGAAGGTGCTGTGACTGAAAAAACAGTCAAATCTGGTCTGTCAAGTTTCATGCTGGAGATTCCTCAATGGACAATGATCCACAGTCAGGTAGACCAGTTGAAGTTGATAGCAATCAAATCCAGACATTAACTGAGAACACACAACTCTTTACCACATGGGAGATAGCCAAAATACTCAAAATATCCAAATCAATAAAGTTATTACTGAAAATTTTAAAAAATGTGTCTTTTATTTTATAAAAAATCTTAACAGACTTTTTGGCCAATCCAATACTTCAGTAAATACCTTACTAATATAAATATTAATATTTAGGGTCTTGAACATACTCTTAGTAATCAAAGTTAATATCATGTAATATATTATTTATTCAATTAAGAATTCATGATTATATTTTAATTGTTTTCCAAAGGACATGGAAGAAACTAGTCTCGTGAGTTACTATTATCTTATGTTTCATTTGGTAGGAATGCAAATTCCTTGAATTAAAATTTATTTATTTATTCTTAATTAATATTAACATAGAATAAATTTAAGTTTCTGATTACTAAGTCTCAAAATTATCTTTAAATGCAGATTCTTATGGCTTTTTTTGAGATGACTATGGGGCTCAAAGACAGTTGTAAGAAACCATACAGAGAGATCCCTTATACTCTTTACTCAGTTTTCCCTAATGATAACATCTTGCAAAACTATAGTATCATGACCAGAATATTGACATTAATATAGAGAAGATACAGAACATTTCCATTACTGTTAAGATCCTCAGGTTGCCCTTTCATAGCCATACCCCCACCTGTCCAACTGTTCCCTCTTCTTAGTCTTCATTTCTAAAATTTTGTCATTTCAAGGTGTTATGTAAATGAAATAATAAGTAGTATGTAAACTTTTGGGATTAGTTTTTTCCTTCAGCTTTATTCTCTGGAGATTGTTGCATTTATCTATAGTTTGTCTTTTTAACTGCTGAGTAGTATTTTATGGTATTGATATGCCATAGTTTGGTTAACCATCCAACTGGTGAAAGACATCTCGATTATTTCCAGTTTTTGGTTATTATAAATTAGACTGCAATACATATTTGTTCAGGTTTTTGTGTGAACATAAATCCCATGTGTGCAGTTACAGAGTTGTATAGAAGTTTAGCTAGCTATATAATAAATATATCCTTGTGCTTTTTAAAAAATTGTTCCACTATTGTCATTTATTTGCCTTTCCATATACATTTTAGTATAATATCATTTATTTATATTGTGAAAATAATCTTGCTGAGATTTTTAGGGAGATTTGACACCTTTCCTACATTGGGTCTTCTGACCCATGATCACAGTATGCTTCTCTATTTCTTTGATCCTCTTTGATTTCTTTTGTCAGCATTGTCTACTTTCATCATACAAGTCCTGTACATTTTGTTAGAATCATACCTAATTGAAAGTGGCATTGTATTTTTTATTTCAGTACCTATATGTTTATTACTAATATAAAAAAACACAATTGATTTTTGTATGGTGGTCTTGTATTTTGCAACCTTGCTCAGCTATTATATTAGTTCTAGAAGTCTTTTTGCAGAATCTTTGGAGTTTTCTACATAGACAATTATGTCATTTGTGAATTAGGACAGTTTTACTTGTTCTTTTCTGGTCTTTATGTGTTTTATTTCTTGTTATATTTTCTTTTTCTCACCTTATTTACATGACCAGAATTTCCAGCACTCTGTTGAATAAGAATGATGACAGCAGATACTCTTGCCCGATGCCTTAGAGAAAGCATTCTGTCTTTTACCGCTAAATGTTAGATAAGTTCTAAGGTTTTTGCAGGTATTCTTTAAAAAGTTGATGAAGTTCCCCTTCTATTCCTATTTTCTGGCAGTTTTTTTTTTGTCATGAAAGGACATTGAATTTTGTTAATTGTTTTTTCTGTATCAATTTGTATGATCATGTGATTATTTTTCTTTCTTTTTTTAAACTTTTTTTGTTGTTGTTCAAGTACAATTGTCTCCATTTCCCCTTCACCACTAGGCCCCCTACTCCAGCCATCCCCACCTCCCACCCTCCATCCTACCCCACTTTGACTTTGTCCATGTGTCCTTTATACATGTTCCTGACAACCCTTCCTCCTTTTGACCCCCTTGTCCCCTCCCATCTCCCCTTTGGTCACTGTCAGTTTTTTCTTAATTTCAATATTTCTGGTTATATTTTTCTTGCTTGCTTGTTTTGTTGATTAGGTTCCACTTATAGGTGAGATCATATGGCATTTAGGCTATGAATATGGTGGATTAAAATGATGATTTTGAAGTACTGAACCAGACTTGTATACTAAAAATGATCCCACTTTTCCATGCTGTTTATTTTTAATATATTGCTGAATTTTATTTTTTAATACTTTGTTAAAGATTTTTGCATCTATATTTATGAGGGATTGTGGGCTATATTTTTGGTACTATCTTTGTCTGGTTTTTGTGTCAGGATAATTAATATCAACTTCATAAAGTAAATTAGGAAATGTTATGTCCTCTTACGTTTTCTGGGGGATATGTATAGAATTCATGTTAGTTCCTTTTAAAATGTTGGGTAGAATACTTCAGGGAAACTGTAATTTCTGCTTCAATATCAAACATTACTTAGCATTATGAGGAGATAGTGAATCTCTTCTATTTATTCATATTTTTGCTTACTTCCTTTTTCTTGTTCCTCAGATTCCAATATTCCTTCTTTTATTATTTTCTTACTGTTTAGATAACTTCTTTTAGTCATTATTTTAGGGTATGTCTTCTGGCAACAAGCCCTCTTAGTTTTACTTCATCTCAGAATATCTTGATTTCCTCTTGACTCCTGAATAATCTTTTACTGGGTATAGGAATCTAGTTTCAAGTTTTTTAATGCTTGAAAAATATTGTTCCATTTTTTTTTCTGGCCCATAATTTCTGATTAGAAATTGTGCACCATTATGGTTCCTTTTTACATTTATAAAGATGTCTATTCTCTCTGGCTGCTTTCAAGAGTTTTTTTTTTGTCTTCAGTTTCTGGAAGTTAATGATATAGCTTAACAAAGATTTATTTGAGTTTATCTTGCATAGGATTCATTTATCATTTTGAATCTGAAGGTTTATGGTCTTTTGCCAAAAATTTCAAGTGTTATTTCTTTAAGTATTTTTTAAATTCAGACTTTCTTCTCTTCTTCTGAGACTCTGATGACACTAATGTTAGGTCTTTTGGTATAGTTCCATTCAATGTTTCCTGAGGCTTTATTTACTTAATTTTTAAAGTTTTATTTCTGTTGTTCAGAATGACTAATTTACATTGTTCTATCTTCCTGTTCACTGATTAATTTTTATCTCTTCTCCATTCTATTTTTGAGCATTTTATCTGAGTCAGTGTACTTTTTAATTCTAAAATTTCATTTGGTCCTTTTGTCTTTCTTTGCTGAGGCTTTGTTTTTTTTAAATCTGTTTCAATTGTGTTAGTAATTTCTCATTGAAGCATTTTTATTATGGTTGCTTTCAAATCTTCGTTAGATAATTCTGATATCACTGTTAACTTGGTGTTAATATCTATTGATGGTCTTTCACATTCCATTTGAGACTTCCTAGTTCTTGATATAGCAAATTATTTTTTTAATTGAAAAATGAGAGATTTCATATTATGTTATGAGACTCTGGACTCTGGGTCTTTTTCAAACTTTTTGTTTTAATTGGCTTCCCCTCCCCTTTTTAAAAATAGTTACCTGGCTTTTTTTGTGTTTTTTTCAGCAGAGGAAACTTCTGCCCATTATTGCCAAAATACATAGAAGTCCAACTTTTCCTCATGGCTTCCATGGGAAAACATATAGATATGGAGAGACATAGGCATGGACATAGACACAGAGGTAGACACAGCTATATGTGTGTATATGTGTATATATATGTGTATGTGTATATATACATATATGTGGAGGGGATCAGAAAATCTGGAATTATCTTCTGAAGGGTGGGCCCCTTATAGTACAGGCTTCCTCTTACCAGGTGAGTGTTCTAGGAGTCTATATCTATATCAGTGTACCAACTGGCATTGTTGTGAGAGGCTGAATTCAACTAGGAGTCTATATCTATATCAGTGTACCAACTGGCATTGTTGTGAGAGGCTGAATTCAACTTCAGGGAATTTTTTTTAACTCTTTCAACACATTTGCCCATTTTATGATGTGTGATTTACAAGTACATCTAACCACACTATGCTGATTGTTCGGTAGTTTCTGACAAAAATGACATGATCCCTGTGCCCCACCCTCCCTATTTGCCTGATCCTTCCCCGAGTGACTTGTCTCCATTTTTAAGGATGAAAAAAGTCCTGGAAAAGATACATTTTGCTGATGTAGAAGAGGCGGAACAAAAAATGGCAGAAGCACTAAAAGGCACTAAAATTGATGAGGTCAAAAGTTGTTTTGAGCAGTGGAAAAAAAGACTTGATAGGTGTATTGCATCAAATGGAGAGTGCTTTGAAGGTGACTAGAGTCTAATCATGTAAGAATAAATACACATTTTTTTATAAATAACTTTTCAGGGGTCCTCCCTCATGTATGTATGTATTTGTGTTCATGTTTTGAGACTCTGAAGATGTTAGGGGCTCTTCTTCATCTCTGGGCCACTCTGGCTCCCCATGTAGTTTCCAGTGACTCTATGAGTGGGCAGCATCATTAAAATAGGATAGAAGTGAAAATCTTGACTCTCCACTAGTCTCCTGTGGTGCCACCCTAGCAGGTCACAGGAGGAGCGCTTCATTTTTGCTGCTGGAGTTGAAAGTCGAGAATCATCTCAGAATCCCATTGATACCATGGGATGGGGTATGTAGGGGCTCTTTAAAGGCCAATGGGGGTAAAACCCCGGCTCCCTACTTGATCTTCTCTGACACCACCCTGGTAGAGAGATTAGTGTGCCTTATTACAGCCTATCAAGGGTGGCAATCCAGGCTTCTCACTCAGTCTTTGCTTGTGTGGGTAGGAATGGGGTATCAGTTTTTCTGTGGTGTTTGGTTGGAGTATAGTGGGTTTCTGTTTTGTCAGATTTCCCCTTTCTTCATCTTTTGGCTAGAGAAAAGACTTTGTTGGGACTTATTAGTCTGTTCTTATTGGCCTTTCAGTGTTGCTGGCTTCCACAGCTCGAAGTCTGGTACATATGAGACAAAAAGGGAACCCAGGGAAATTACGATCATGCTGTTTCTCAGGTCCCAAGACCCCCAGTCAGTCTTCCTAATTCTCTCTGTCTTTGAGTCTTGTTATATTTGTTTAACATATAATGCCCAAAGTTTTGAGTTGTACTCAGTGGGAAGAGTAAGGAAGGGTATGACTATTCCATCTTCTCAGAAGAGAATATCCCATGTATTCCTAAAATCCCATTAAAGTCCCATTAAAATGTCCAAAGATATAACTCGATCATCTATACTATCCTTTTCACTTAGTTTTCCCTTAACACACAGTGTTCCTAAAGTGGTTGAGATGGGGATCTGAAAGTCCTAAATGTGTTTTTAGGATGTTAACAAATCTCACAAGTAAAAGGAGAGATAAGTTTAAGGACAGCTGTTTTAAATAGTTTCCCTTACTGCTGATTGTTTTTTGAGGCTTTTAATGTGTTAGTGTGTATTCTAGCTTTCCAAGGCAATGGATTCTTGAACAAGGGACTAAATTGATTTGTTATTTTAGAGAAGTAGGCAGGTAGTGATGTACAGAGTAATATAAATAATCAAACAAATTATAATTGTTAAAATTTTTATTATTAAGATTTAAGTAATCTTTTCATGCTACTCACCCATAGGCAGAAGTATATATTAAAATGCATGAAACATCATAGAAACTTTAAATTTCTTTGTGGGAAGATTATTTGTTACACTAGCGTGCACCACTCCTGGTTACATCCCCTGACCCCATCCCTATCTTTGGAATATCTTTTTAGTTTTCACAGATTCATAAAACACTTCCTGGGATTTAACTTGTAGACTTCTTAATGAACTCTACATGCACTTAATGAGATGGAGAAGTTGAGGGAGTAATGATTACTGAACGGAAATTAAAGGCATATTTGAAGAGTTTCAAACACACTATGCTGGCTTTCAAGAAACAATAAACAAAGAAACCGTGGAAAGCTCTGGTAACCTTGTAGAGAGGCACTATTTTTAGCCATCTGGTAAACTAGTCAGTCTCTACTTTGATTGAAGTAAAGACTTGATCAATAAACAATATTGGTCAGAAGTAATCCAGTGCATTATCTGTTTAAAAAGTAATTTCTTGCCATGATATGTTTGAATAGCTGGGTAAAGAAAATAATATGCTTTCTTTCCTTTGGTACAAGTTGGAGAGGGGCAAAGAATGCCTAAAGTGGAGGAGGAAGGAGAGGACCCCCTAAGGAAGGATGTGGTGAGATGGTATAACTGCAGAAATTCCACGCGAAGGAGATGACAAATTCTACATTGTCATTGTCCACAAGAGCACCCATTTGTCTGGGCCAAAGATTACATGTTTGTGTTGGAGCACTATACATGCCCCTTTCTAAGTTCAAAAACATTTTGAAAGCAAAAGAGGACTGTTCGTTCCTTTCCTTAAATTATAGCTTCCACTTGGCTTATGAACCCACTTGTAAGTATGTTTTCCATACCATCTGGCTCCTGTTCCTGCTCTTGCCTAAAATCACAGGGAGAGGGCTTGGAAGCAAGTCTCCAGGAATTTAGTGAGCTTGTGGCCATCATGTAGCAGCTTCCAAATTTTCTAAAGCCATCCTCTCTAAATGGATCTTAGTAGTCAGGAAGAAATAATCCAAAACATCTTACTGCAGACCTTGTCTATTTTTAATTGTTTGACTGAAAATTTTCAAAAATATAAAAAATATATAGGGTAGTACAATAGACTTCCATGTACCTCTCACCCAGCTTCAACAACGAACAACTTTTAGCCAGTCTTCTTTTCTCTACATCTCCATCTACTTGAGTTCCCACCCAGGATATTTTGAAGTGTGTCCCGGACATCATATTATTTTATTTATAATATTTTCACTATGTATTTCTAAAAGGCAAAGAATTTTATTAAAGTAACTATAATTCCATTTTCATACCTAAAAAATAATTTATTAATTTAATGAACTATACAGTCAATATTAAATTTTCACAATTGTCTTTTATCTTTACAGTTTGTTTGAATCAGAATCCAAATAGTGCCCATATACCTCCATACATCTCTTATAATCTGTAGTTCTCTTTCTTTCTCTCTTCCCTTTCTCTATGTAGGTTATTTAAAATATACATCATTTGTTTGATTTTGTTTATTGTATTTTTGTTGTATGATCTAATATGTTTCTGTGTTTTCTGTGAATTGATAGAGCTAGACACTAAACCTTCATCAGATTCGGATTTGATTTTTTTGTCAAAATTATTTAAGTGATTCTGTGTACTTTCATCAAGATACACATAATATCTGATTTCTGGCCAAGATGGAGGCATAGGGGGTTACACTTTGCCTCCTCGTACAACCAAGAGGACAACAAATTAAAAAAAAAAATTTAAGAACTGCCAGGAAATTGAACTGTATGGAAGTCCAACAACCAAGGAATTAAAGAAGAAACATGTATCCATACCACTAGGAGGGGTGGAGGTGGGCAGCCACAGTGGAGAGGATGTGTGGCAAGGTGGCAGCTAGCAGAGTGGGCAGTTCCACATTTGCATGAGGATAAACCAAGAGGATCAACTGGAGAGAGAGATAGACTGTGCAACCCAGGGTCCCAGTGTGGAAAAATAAAGCCTCAAAACCTCTGACTGAATAAACCTGTAGGGGTTGAGGTGGCAGGAGAAACTTCCAGCCTCATAGGAGAGTTTGTTGGAGAGACTCACAGGGTCCTAGAACATACATAAAAACCACCCTGCTGGTAATTAGCACCAGAAGGGCCCAATTTGTTTGTGGGGAGGAGGAAATGGCTGAAAGCCAAATGAGAGCTGAGCAAGTGGCATTGTCCTCTCTCAGACCCCTCCCCCATATACAGTGCCACAGTGCTGCAAGGTGGGTAGCCCCACCCTGGTGAATACCTAAGGCTCCACCCCTTACTATGTAACAGGTATGACCAGACAAAAAAATATGGCCCAAATAAAAGAACAGGTAAAAGCTCCAGAAGAAAAATACAACTAAGCAATGAAGAGATAGCCAACTTATCAGATGCACAGTTCAAAACACTGGTAATCAGGATGCTCACAGAAATGGTTGAAAATAGTCTAGAGATAGAGGAAAAAGTGAAGGCTATACAAAGTGAAATAATGGAAAATGTACAAGGAACCAACAGTGATGGGGAGGAAACTGGGACTCAAACAACAATTTGGAGCAGAAGAAAGAAATAAACATTCAACCCGAACGGAATGAAGAAACAGAAATTCAAAAAAATGAAGAGAGGCTTAGGAACCTCCAGGAGAACTTTAAATGTTCCAACATCTGAATCATAGGGGTGCTGGAAAGAGAAGAGGAAGAGCAAGAAATTGAAAACTCATTTGAAAACATAATGAAGGAGAACTTCCCAAATCTGGCAAAGGAAATAGACTTCCAGGAAGTCCAGGAAGCTCAGAGAGTCCTAAAGATGTTGGAGTCAAAGAAGCTCATACCAAGGTACATCCTAATAACAACACCCAAGATTAAAGATAAGGAGAGAATCTTAAGAGCAGCAAGAGAAAAGGAGACAGTTATCTACAAAGGAGTTCCCATGTACTAATATAGTTCTATGTACTAATATAAAGTTCCCATAAGACTATCAGCAGATTTCTCCAAAGAAACCTTGAAGACAAGAAGGAGCTGGAAAGAAGTCATGAAAGGCAAGGACCTACATCCAAGATTACTCTATCCAGCAAAGCTCTCATTTAGAATGGAAAGGCAGATAAAGTGCTTCCCAGATAAGGTTAAGTTAAAGGAGTTTGTCATCACCAAGCCCTTATTATATGAAATGTTAGAGGGATTTATCTAAGAAAAAGTAGAAGATCGAAAATACAAACAGTAAAATGACAAAAACTCACAACTATTAACAACTGAACCTAAAGAAACAAAAACAAAAACAAAAATGATCTAAGAAAACATCTAGAACAGGAACAGACTCAGAGAGAGAGATCACATGGAGGGTTATTAATGGGAAGGAGGTCAGGGGAGAATGAGGGAAAAGTTACAGGGAATAAGAAGCATAATTGGTAGGAACAAAATAGGCAGGAAGAGGTTAAGAATTGTATAGGAAATGGAGAAGCCAAAGAACTTATATATATGACTCATGGATATCAACTAAGAGGGTGGGGAATGATGGTTGGAGAGGTGGTTCAGGATGGAGGGGAATAATGGGGAGAAAAATAGGGCATCTGTAATAACATAATCAATAAAATATGTTAAAATTTTAAGAAAAGGTGTACATAATATCTGGCTTTGTCTCTATTATGGTGCTTTCAGAAATTGATGACCATTGGCTAGGTTTATTAATTCACTAGTGTTGCAACTCGGTATTATATTTATTCCATTGACTTTTAATCTCCTTTTGGTAGTGGAATGAATTATGTTGTAATCTTCCTTCTTCTAACAGGATCAAGGCCCTATTCATTTTTCCTTAGTCACAAAAGAATTCTCAGGTTTTCACACATCTTCAAATACTTTGAATTTATGTTAGTAGATTTTTAACTAACAGTTTCTGGACACTTTTACATGCACTTATAATTAATGTCATGTGTTTTTAGAATACAAGAAGCAAAGTTGTTAATATATATCTTTTTAATAATGTGGTGCAATAGTATTTATAAGTCACAAGAAAAGTTCACGAATTGATCAGTTTGAGCAGTAAGCACCAAAACAACTTATAGACTGTTGGTTGGAGAGTTAGTTGGCATTTTTTTAAAGTATGATTTGGCAAGATCCTCTGAAAATTAAAAATGCAGAAAATGTTAAGAGCCAAAAACTGCACATCTAAGAAATTTATCCCATAAATAATTTCCAGAAAATTCCAAAGATAAGTGAACAAATTATTCATTAAAATACTATTTATTTTAGTAAAATAAAATAAAATTTTGAGGAAAAACCCTTGATTTTCTTTAGCAGAAGAGTGAATAAGTAGTTTTATATTTATATTATGAACTGTTATACAGTTTTGTCAAAGTACTATGTAAATCTCTATGTACTAATACAGAAAATTCACAGTCTATGAACTCTGCTATTGTGGCTGGGGGGAATTGGAAGTCTATTACTATGAACTATATACAGCTTTGCAATTAAAAAAATTAAAATGTGTCATTTTAAAAATAAAAATAAAATAGTGTTTCTGTAAAAACATTTCATTAACATGCAGGACCCTTGTGGTTGGCAATTGTTAAATCATAAGGAATAGTCTTACTTTTAATCCCGAACAAATTAACCGGTGGCAATGGTAGCAGTTAGTAACTTTAGCTCCTTGGATGTCATGTCATGTTTAGCTCTATCCATGCCAGATAGGAGGAGCTCAGAACACTGGTTAGGGCACAGTGTTATGTAAGGGATAGAGGAGTTCTTGCTGGAGAATGATCGGAAATGAGATGGAGAGATCTGAGCTAGACTTTGATACATTGGATAGATAGGACAGGTAAGATGGGCATTCCAGACAAAGATGTAAGGGTGTGCTCAGGCAAAAGTGTGTAGACTACTTTGGTTCACGTAGGGGGAGATGCAGGTATGGTTAGAAAAATATATCTGGATCTTGAAGTCTGCTTCGCAGTGTGGACTTTATTCCCCAGGCAATGAGATGCCACTGAAAACTTACACAGGTTAGTCAGTGGAGGAGAGACCCACTTAAATGCACAGAATCAGGAAGGGTGGTTGTTAATTATAGTTTATAAGGCTACAGGTGTGAAACCATCTTGAGGCCAGGTTTGAGCAAAAAATGACAATCCCCTTTTGTACTCTGAACTGATTTAACACCTTCCTGCCAAGGGAAAATGGTGAGAGAAGAAGGCTGTGGCCTTTTGCCTTTTGCCTTTTGCTTATTGTGCTAAATGGTTATTTTAATGAAGCTCCCTTCCGTCTCTCAGCACCACTGGTCTGTAAATATTTCCACTGGAGCAAGGAGAAGTATCAGCTGACTACTTTATTCATCAGAGTGACAATGTTAGCTTTCCACCTTCCTAATGAAATTCTCCAGTTTGCTGAGAAAATAGCAGGAAGCCAGCTATATTTAGCAATGGAAAGCAACAAGTCTAAGCGGTGTGCAGAGAAGGCAAAAAATAGAAGCATAAAGTCTAATGATTAGTACAACCAACAGAACTGCTTACAATATTCCATATTTTGTAACTGGCAAAAGCAGAGTTGTTTTCTTTTCTTTTTAAACCAAAGTAGAGCCTACTGCTTCCTTTACTATTATGTTTAAATAATGTATTGTATTCATTAAAGGAGCAAGCTATCTTTAGATTTCAAAAGAACAATCATGTACTTTTTGAAATAAACCAACTAGTAAGTAAAATCATGCTCACATAGTGATTTCTTTTTTATGAAAAACATTTTGAATCCAGGATCTGGCGTAATTAATATTTGCAGTCAATTTCTTGGAAGACTTCCACTTTCCCATAATTCTGTATTAAATTTCTATAACTTTCAACAACTTCACTTGAGTTAAAAGTTACAGATTGTGTTCACGATATTTAATGAGACTTGGAATATAACATTTTTCGTGGTTAGAATTTTGGATTCATAGCACCTCCGGTGTGCCTTTCTATCACCAAGATGGTATTCCCTGAGAGACACGCATTCTTTGCTTAAAACTATACGGAGACTTGGGGAGGAATTTACTAATTTATGAGATCCATTCTACTCTAATTGAAAAGCTCTTTTTTCTAATAAAGCTGAAATTTTTCTTATAATTTCTATTTCTAAAGGCTTCTTTCTGCATAAAGTAGATGAATCTTTTCTTTTAAAAATAGTTTATTTTCATTGTATTTTTTCCATCAATATTTATCCCCCATACCATCTTACACCTCCACCCACCCCTCCCTGCCACAATCGCTGCATTGTTGTTTGCGTTCATGAGTTCTTTTCCTTTTTTGGCTAGTCTTTTTTTAAAAGATTTTATTTGTTTATTTTTAGAGAGAGGGAAAAGCAGGGGGAAAGAGAGATAGAGAAACCTGGGTGTGCGGTTGCCTTTCATGTGCCCCCTACTGGGGACCTGGCCCAGAACCCAGGCATGTTCCCTGACTGGGAATTGAAATGGTGACTCTTTGGTTCTCAGGCTGGCACTCAATCACTGAGCCACACCAGCCAGGGCTCATTTTTGCTATTATTAATTCACATTAATTCTTAAAATTTTAAAAGTTTCTGTCATTGTTCCTATGGTCTTTTTTTTTTTTTTTTTTTTTACAAAGGAAACAAGCTCATTGCCTTCATTCTTTCACCTGCAATTGGATTTCCAGCCAATCAAATTATAAGTATAACCTGACCAGAGTATATTTTGAATAGGCTAAGATAATTCCTAGTCTTTTAATATGTGTCCTACCTTTGTTTCATATTGAGCTTATGTTCAACTCATCTTCCTAGATTTTAAATTAGTGAACACAGTTGTGGGTCACCTGTGTGTTCAATTAGAGGAGTAGCTTTCTGACATCGTTCTGCCACGTCTGCTTTGTGAACACAAGATCTGTGGCCCAGAGCCCCTGGTTGCTTCTTTCAGTGAGGACTGACATTAGGCATACACACAACATGTTTGCTCAGACCTTCAAAGGCTGATGCTTCTTCACCTGTGGTTTTACTCTTAGTTGACAAAGTACATAACTAAATTAAAAAAGAAAATTGAAAGAATCTATGCTTACTCCCAGGTCAATAAATGATTAGTTGACTAGTTTATCTGGTTGTTAATGTTTCTAAGGATGCTTAGAGTAACTTTATGTACTTACATAGCACATTTAACTGCAAATAATCTTCCCTAGCATTGGGTTTGATATTTTTCTAAATTATTTTCTCTTTAATGAGTTGCTATAGTTGTCAATTTCAGGAAGTCTGCTCAAAGCTTGATAGAAGGAGAATAAATTGAAAAATCCATATAATAATGCTTAATCACAAGTTCCATTGTCCTCATTACTCTTGTCAAGCCTCCATATGTCACCAGGGGACAATTAGTAACTATAAAATCATCTTCCCGAGTAACATAAAACACAAATTTTTAAAGACATTTCTACTCTTAAAAAATGCTAGCACAAAGTAAGAGCAAAATTTAGCAGAAACAATTGGGATAAATCTTGAACACTTTCTTAGAATAGAATTAAATCATATTTGCGTATCATTGGTAATGCTAGCATCCATTTTAATATGTAAACCTCTCACTTCCTTTGTAACATTTGTTCAGTGTTTACATAATTATAACTGGGTGTTCTGAAGTATCCATCAGGAAAAACTTGTGTCATATTTTAACATGTGTCTAACCTCAAATCCTAAATACACAACTACTATATTTAAAAAGGAAGGGAGTTGTGTGGATCCTAAATGGATGCCAGAGTGGCATCCACAGACTGTAAAATACATGATTCTTCTGCAATTTGTAAACAATGGAATTCATCTGAATGTTCAAACATTTCATTGCTTTATTATGAAGTGTTGAACTCACAGTTAACCCAATGTGCTCAGTAACCATTTAATTATCCCCTCCTGGCAAGATCTTATTCTGGTTTAGACAAATTGTGCTAGTCATTTCCTCTTCTTTCTTTTCCTTCCCTCCCTCCCTTCATCCCTACTCCCCTTCCTTTCTTCCTTCCTTCCTTTCTTCCTTCCACTTTAAAAAAAATTTTCACCTGAGGACATGCTTATTGATGTTAGAGAGAGAGGAAGGAAAGAAAAAAAGAGAGAAACTTTGATGGCATGCCTCTTTCGCACACTCCAACCAGGGACCTGACCTGCAACCTAGGCATGTGCCCTGACTGGGAACTGAACATGTGACTGGTTTTATGGGATGACACTCCAACCAAGACACACCAGCTAGGGTTGCACTAGTCCTTTCCCACTAGGGCAAGTGGGGAAATTGGTTGGTGTCAAGTCTTAAATTTCATACTAGAAAGCTCTCCTTTATTATCTGTATGCTCATCACTCTTTACCTCTCTTGTACAAGTAGTCATGTGTTGTTCAATTAACCATACATTCCTCTGTACTATTTTAACTCATTTTGTTGATGAAGTTTACATGTATTTATCTTGGTTGCCCAAGAAGATGTTAACTTCTTGAGCACCGTAATGCTTTTAATTCTCCCTGGTTTTTAGTTTAAGTGTTCAATGAATAATTATTAACTTTACTGTTTCTCACATTATTTAAAGCAGCTTTATTTTACCATTTGTTTCATTATTATTATTTGTATAAAGTGCTGTCATAAAAATAAATTGTTGGTATAATACAGTGTTATAGTCTTCTCCCAAGGAGTAATCTTGTTGGATCTCCGAGTATAGCAATATAGGGTTTTGTAATCTTAAGAAACTGCTTTTCTCTGTTTTCCTACATCAGTTTGGAATACCGCTTCCTGATTTATGAGGGCAAGGCAAGTAAAGAGTACTTGTTTTCTTAAGACATTTTCACTCTAAGTGGCACTTCTCAAAACCACTATGTTTCTATGATTTGAGGTTCTCGTATTTATTTTAAGTTACTGCTTGGGAACGTTCCATATTACAGTAATAAAAGCTAAGTCTGCTTTTAAGATAAAGTTTGGCCATAGTTGGAGACATGATATGTAAGTTGCAAATAATTTCTTCTTTCCTTATTCTTCGATCTATTTTATATTATCCTTTACTTTACAGATTATAAAAACTCATTTGCAAAAAAGTAGTTGAATGAGAACTCTAATAGTACTTAAACCTCAGCTCTGAGCTAGGTGCTACATGCAGTAGAAGAAAAACTTTGGCATAGGGAGTTCGTAACACTCCCTAGAAACCAACATTTATAGGCATATAAAAATACTGAATGAAATAAGGCAATAAATTATAGAATATAATTAAGTGTACAGTTAATAAAGTATAAGTAACTTATTTTACATTCACATAACTTTTTTCTCCAACCTTCTCAAAGGAATCAAAAGAGTTCCTTTTTAATTAAATAATAAGAGCTAACAGTTATTAACACCTGCTATCTGCCTTATGCTGAACAAAGAGCTTTGGATGCATTATTTATTTAATCTTCCACTAGAGTCATTTCTTTCTTAAAGAACGCTAAAGCCTACAAAAGGTAAACCATTAGTTAAAAATACATCTGTGACCCAACCCCACAAATACCCTCAACCTCTACCTTTTGCTTTTCAAACTGCAGGTCACAGCCCACAACTGGATAATGGGAACAATTAAGTGGGTCACAACTATAGTTTTAAGAAATAAAATTAAATAGATTGCATCACAACTATATGCCAAGATATTTGGAAACCTGGGAAAAGTGAACAAATTTCTAGAAACATATAATCTTCCAAATCTGAATCAGGAAGAGGCAGAAAACCTGAATAGACCAATAACAACTAGTGAAATTGAAACAGCAATCAAAAAACTCCTGGCACACAGAAGGCCAGACAGCTCTACAGGAGAATTTTACAAAACATTTAGGGAAGAGCTAGTCTCTATCCTGCTTAAACAGTTTCAAAAAATCCAAGAAGGGGGAAGACTCTCAAATTATTTTTATGAAGCCAGCATCATCCTAATTCAAAATCAGATAAAGACACAATAGAGAAAACTACAGGCCAATATCGCTGATGAACATAGGTGCTAAAATCTTCAACAAAATATTGCCAAACCAGATCAAGCAATACACTAAAAAGATCATACACCATGATCAAGTGGATTCATCATACAGATGCAAGGATGATACAATATACACAAATCAATAAATGTAATACATCACATAAACAGAAGAAAAGAAAAAAATCACATGATCGTATCAATAGATGCCAAAAAAAGCACTTGATAAAGTACAACACCAACTTATGATAAAAAACACTTAGCAAAGTGGGAATACAGGGAGCATACCTCAACATAACAAAGCCATATATGAGAAACTTATAGCCAACATCATACTCAATAGGCAAAAACTAAAATCTTTCCCCCTAAGATTGGGAACAAGACAAGGATGTCTGCATTCACCACAGCTATTCAACACAGTACTGGAAGTTCTAGCCACAGAGATCAGACAAGAAAAAGAAATAAAAGGCATCTAAATTAGAGAGGAGGAAGTAAAACAGTCATTGCTTGCAGATGACATGATAGTGCACATAGAAAACCCTACACATTCCACCAAAAAATTACTTGACCTAATAGGTAAATTTGGCAAACCAGTGGTATACAAGGTCAATATTCAGATATCAAAGTCATTTTTGTACATCAACAATGAAATATCAGAAAGTGAAATTAGGACAAAAAATCCCATTTACTATAGCAACAAAAAAACTAAAGTACCTAGGAATAAACTTAACCAAGGAAGTAAAAGATGTGTACTCAGAAAGCTACAGAATACTGAAGAAAAAAATTAAGGGAGATATAAATAAATTAAAGTATATATCATGTTCAGGGACTGGAATAATTTACACCATTAAAATGTACATACTACCCAAAGCAATTTATAGATTCAATGCAATCCCCATTAAAATACCAATGACATATTTCATGGATATAGAACAAACATTTCAAAAATTTATATGGAATGATAAATGATCCCAAATAGCTACAGCAATTTTGAGAAAGAAGAACAAAGTAGGAGGGATCACAATACCTGATATCAAATTATATTACAAAGCCGTTGTAATCAAAACACTCTGGTACTGGCATAAGAACAGACACAGAGACCAATGGAACAGAATAGAGAGCCTAGATATAAACCCAAGTCTCTATGGTCCATTAATATTTGACAAAGGGGACAGCAGCATAAAATGGAGTAAAAATAGCCTCTTCAACAAATGGTGTTGGGAGATCTGGATAGCTACATGCAAAAAAGTGAAACTTGATCATCAACTTACACCATACACCAAAATAAATTTAAGATAGATAAAAGACTTAAATATAAGGTGTGATGCCATAAAAGTCCTAGAGGATAACATAGGAAAGAAAATTTCAGATATTACATGCAGCAATAGTTTCACTGATGTGTCCCCTAGAGCAAGGGACATAAAGAAAAGAATAAACAAATGGGACCTCATCAAAATAAAAAGCTTCTGCATGGCTAAACAACATTAAAATGAAAAGAGAACCAACTGTACAGGAAAATGTATTTTCCTTTTTTTTTCCTTTTTTTATTTAATTATTTTTCAAGTACAGTTTTCTGTCTTTATTCCCATCCCATCCCACCCCCATCCTCCCCCCTCCCTCCCATTTCCACCCTTCTCAGTTGTCCATGTATCCTTTATATAGGTTCCTCTAAATTCCTCCCTTATTTCCCCTGAAATTCCCTCCCCTCTCCCCTCTGGTCACTGTCAGTCTGTCCAATGATACCTCAGACATGGGTTTGATCTCCAAAATATATAATGGGCCCACATGACTCCATGCCAGGAAGACAATGCAGTTGAAAAATGGTCAGAGGACCTGAACAGACACTTCTCTGAGGAGGACATGCAGAGGGCCCAGACAGATGAAAGGATGCTCAGCATCACCAGCCATCAGAGAGATGCAAATTAAAACCACAATGAGAAACCACTTCACATTGGTCAAAATGGTCATCATAACCAAATTTTTTTTTTTAAAGTGCTGGTAAGGTTGTGGAGAAAAGCGAAACTTAGTGCACTGTTGGTGGGAATGCAGATTGGTGCAGCCTCTGTGGAGAACAGTATGGAATTTCTTCAAAAACCTAAAGATGGAACTAACTTTTTATCCAGTGATTGCACTGCTGGGATTATAACCTAAGAATCCTGAATCACCAATTCAAAAGAACCTATGCACCCCACTGTTCATAGTGGCATTATTTACAATAGCTAAGTGCTGAAAACAGCCTAAGTGCCCATCAATAAATGAGTGGATCAAAACACTGTGATATATTTATACAATGGAATACTGCATAGCAGAAAGAAAGAAAGAGCTCCTACCCTTGAGACAGTATGGATTGAACTGGGGAGTATTATACTATGTGAAATAAGCCAGGTGGTGAAAGACAAATATCAGATGCTCTCACCTATGACTGGAACCCAATCAAACAAATGAATGAGCAAAAAAAGAACAAGAGTCAAGAACAACCTACAGTGACCAGAGGGGGCATAGGTGGATCATGGGGGACAGAAGGGTAACATGTACAAAGGACCCACGGACAAGGTCAGTGGGGTGGGATTTGTCTTTGGGAGCAGTTGTTGGATGGGGCAGTGGAGAGAAATGGGGAGAAAATGGGGACAACTGTAACTGAAGAGCAATGAAAATAAATTTTAAAAATACACGGTATCAAAGTATGTCCCATATAATATTACTTTATAAAATTTTTCTATCTGGTATTTGCAAGTGGACTTGTTACCCACCCTCTCACATGAGGAGCCCAAACAAAGGTTCTCCTTCCCAGTGCTGTTTCTGTCAATAGGAGACTGAGTTCTGTAAAGCGGAGGAGAAACTATTCTTTGATCAAGGAATGAAGAAGGTCAAGCTCACGCTCTAACAGCACCTTCTCCCACACCTTCTCTCTAGCCACCTGTATTTATGGCTTGGAGTGATTCTTTTTATTTTTTAATTATATTTTACTTATTATGCTATTACAGTGGTCCCAATTTTTCCCTTCCCTCTGCCTACCCAGTATCCCTTACTCCTCAGGCAATCTCCACACCACTGTTCATGTCCATAAGTCATGCATAGGTTCTTTGGCTACTCCATTTCCTGTACTGTACTTTATATCCCCATGGCTATTCTGTTACTATCTATTTGTACTTCTTAGTCCCCTCATCTCTTCACCCATTCCCGCACACCCCTCCCATCTGGCAACCATCAAAAATGTTCTTTGTTTCATGATTCTTTCTTTGTTCTTCCTGTTCACTGAGTTTTGAAAATTCAATTGCAGATAGATATGTATATTTTGCCATTTTATTGTTCATAATTTTGATCTTCTTTTTCTTGAGTAAGTCCCTATAACACTTCATGTAATATTGGTTTGGTGATGATGAACTCCCTCAGTTAGTTCTATCTTGTCTGGGAAGCTCTTTATTTGTCCTTTGATTCTAAATGATATCTTTGATGGGTAGAGCAGTCATGACTATAGGTCCCTGCTTTTTGTGACTTTGAATATTTCTTGCCAATCCTTTCTAGCCTGCAAAGTGTCTTTTGAGAAATTAGCTGATAGTCTTAAGGGAACTTCCTTTCTAGTTAACTAACTGCTTTTCTCTTGCTGCTTTTAAGATTCTTTCTTTATTTTTAACCCTTGTCATTTTAATTATGATGTGTCTTGGAGTGGACCTTCTTACATCCATCTAGTTTGGGACTCTCTATGCTTCCTGGACTTGTATGTCTATTTTCTTCACTAAATTAAGAAAGTTTTCTTTCATTATTTTTTCAAATACATTTCCAATTTCTTGCTCTTTCTCTCTTCTTTCTGGAACTCCTATAATGTGAATGTTGGACTGCTTGAAATTGTTCCAGAGGCTGCTTATACTATCTTTATTTTCTTGGATTCTTTTTTCTTCTTGTTCTAGTTGGTTGTTATTTGCTTTCAAGTGTTCCAAATCATTGATTTGATTATCGGCTTCATCTGTTCTACTGTTGTTTCCCTATTGTTCTTTATTTTAATTAGTGTATCTTTCATTTCTGACTGAATCTTTTTTATGCTGTTGAGGTCCTCACTACTTGCCTGAGCATTCTTATGATCAGTGTCTTGAATTCTGAATTTGGTAGATTTCTTATCTCCTATTTGTTTAGTTCTTTTTCTGGAGTTTTGATCTGTTCTTTCATTTGGGCCATGTTTCTTTGTCTCCCCATTTTGGCAGCCTCCCTGTGTTTGTTTCTATGTATTAGACAGAGCTGCTATGACTCCCTGTCTTGGTAGTGTGGTCTAATGTAGTAGGTGTCCTGTAGGGTTCAGTGGCACAGCCTCCCCTATCTCTCAAGCTGAGTATTCATGTTTCACCCTTTTTCAGGGCTGACTACAACCTCCTCTTGTAGTTGAGCCTTGATTGCTGTTGGTAGGTCAAGGGAAAGTATTTACCCAGGCCAACCAGCTGCAAGGACTGGCTTTGACCTGGTAAGCCAAAGTCAGTCCTTGGCTTACCATCAACCTCTGACCATCAACTGACCATCAACCTCTGCCCTCCATGGATGATCATCTCTGCACAGGCAAGGTGTCCACTGGGTGTGCAGGCCCTAAAGTTTTCCAGGTGGTACAGGCCCAAATCAGCCCCACCTGTGTTTTGCCCAGAGCCACTCTGCCTGAGCTATAAAGCAATCTGAGATGGCTGCTTCTTGTGATGGGCTTGGACATTCTCAGGTAAGGCCAAGCTGTGAATCTAGGCTGGTTGCTGCCAGTTCCTGGCCTGCAGCCACTTAGCAAGAGGTACAGGGTCTGGGGGCTCACTGAGGCTGACTGTTGTTTGTTTGAGAGGATTTAGGAAGTTTTGTAGCATGAACCAAGATTAGCCATTCATATGGAAAAGCAGCCTGAGTGGGCCTATAAGTTGTGTGGGATGGAGTCTCTGGGGTTCTCCAGGGCATGGCAAAGAGTTTTAGCTAGGTTGGAGACTCAGATATGCACTGGCTTGCTGGCTCTGTGACTTTCTGGTAGGGAGGGGGTAGAAGAGGGATGATGGCCTTCGTACACCTTTCTATCTGCGGAAAAGCTGTCCCTGAACTGTCTTCTTGGGGCCAAACACTGCAGTTTCTCCCTGTATGCCACTAGTGCCTTTGAAGCTGCTACCTCAGTGCTGGAGCTCAGAGAGAGTGAGTCTAAGTCTGTGTGAGGGTCCTTTAAGGGGAACTGCTTGGGACTCCGGAGGTTTCTTCCAACAACTCATTCCCCACTGGTTATTGCAGCTAGAAGTTATCTTCTTGGCACTGGAACCCTGGGCTGTGGGGCTGGCACCCCTTACTCAGGAGATATCCATCTTGAATATTTATCCACTACACATGGAGGTGGGACTAGCCTATTCCACTTCCTCACCCCTCCTACCAGTCTGTGTATATGTGGTTTGTTTAATTCTTTAGTTGTCAGACTTCCATTCAACTCGATTTCTGACATTTCTAAGTGATATTTTTTCTATGTTTTAGTTGTAATTTTGATGTGGTTGTATGATCAGGTGAGCTGTATTTATCTATGCCACCATCTTGACCAGGAGTTCTCTTAAAATTGGAGGAGTGATTCTTTTAGCTCTCTATATTTACTCTTCTGTTGCACTCTGTCCTTTTTGCACAGGATGTCCCATTACCATCTTAGACTTTGTCCTCCGCGCCTTGGTCTTTGCACTCAGCCTTCTTCATTTTGATGTTAGGAATTCTTTTCAGTTCCAGTAAGAAAGTATAGCTTATCACATAGTCTATGTATTGAGAAATGTTAGGGTCGTTTGGATGATAGTTTGGTGATAGATTGGGCCATGAGGTGTAGTTTAATGCTTAGTATGTATTAGAGTTAAAAAAATTTGGAAGTACAGCTGTGCTGTGCTCCCTGTCATAGATTTCTTTTTTTAAAGATTTTATTGATTGATTGAGAAGAAAAGGGAAGGAGAAAGAGAGGGAGAGAAACATCAGTGTGTGGTTGCCCCTCACATGGTCTCCAACTGGGGACCTGGCCTGAAACCCAGGCATGTGCCCTGATTGGGAATCAAATGGGCCCACAGGCCCACGCTCAATCCACTGAGCTACACCAGCCAGGGCTGTCATAGAATTCCTTTAACAGGACTATGCAATAGGTAGAAATAGAGATTTATTTTTTTAGTTAATGGATGGAGAGTTTGAGGACCACACATGAATCAGGGCTACTTCTTAAAATGAGAAATATATGGAACTGGAAATTTCAGCTTGCCATCATTGAATGACAGTAATGCAATGTACAATAACAGATGCTAGATGTAATGGTCAGAGCATAAATATATTAATGATGCTCTTTCTTCCCTTTAAGCTTCCAGTCTAGAGAGTAGTAATACTGATGGGGAGAGAGATGGTGGTTAAGAGACACATCCTTAAGTATTATGAAGAAGCAGAGTAGATGGTACGTGACTTTCTTTTTGATTTTAGGGATATTTAGAGAATGTAGTTATTCCAGATCACCCACCTCCCTGCTTACTTTCTATTCGCCTGAACTATCATCAAAGCTTAATTCTTGTGGGGAAGATAGTTTCCTTTTTGAAGAAGTTGCTCTTTTAAAACACAATGAGTTTCAGAGGAGTAGTACATCAGTTTTGCGGATTAGTCTTTCACACGAAAGAACTATCCCAAATTAGCAGTTTTTATCTGAACACTAGGGGGTGAGATCCTGAATGCCTAGAAGTTTATTGGGTCAGGAGTAAGGATGATTTTTTAATAAGGTGCTGCAAGCTACTAGTTACCCAGGGCAAACAAGAGAAGACAGAAGCTAAGAAGCAGGGTTAGATTGTACAATTTTGTTTAGGATTGGCACTGGCTAGAGTGGTGCACCCAAGTGGCTGAAGAACAGGCAAAAAGGAAGTAGAATTGGAACACTCAGAAAGAACTTTCAGTTGGCTGACGAAGCTCGCCTCTCAGTTCTTACTCCTCTCTGCCATCTCACCTGTGTTGTAGACCATGCATTCTTTGCTGAGATGATATTGCGCCCAAAAAGGAATCTCTTCTTGAGGGCGGTGTGTAAAAAAGTTACACTCTTTTTATGTTTAAAGTACATATATTTATATAATATGTAAACAAGTATATGGTATATTCATGGCTTTAAAATTTCATGGGAGGGAATTAAGAAAACTATGTCTAAAAAGGTGTCCTTGAGGAAGGCAATAATAAAAAGTTTGGGGAAGACAAAGACCTGAGAAGAAGGTATGTATGGGGAGAGGTTGTGAATTAAAAGGTCAGGTTTACTATGTGTAGGGAAAAAATGAGAAGACATAGAAAGGAAGGAACTAGTAATCCGTGGGCTTCAGGGAAAACACGCAGAACAGTGTGGCAAGAAAGACCTAGGGGAGTGGTGGGGAGAGAAGAAATGAACACAGCAGAAATGGGGAAAGAGAATTTTAAAAAATATTGATGAGTTTGTGAATAGAATTCCCACTCATCTAAAGAAGCACGTAAGGATTAGAATTACACTTTGTTTGTGTGGTGGCATCAAGAAAGCCAACTTTTTGAGATGAATAATCCATGTTTTTTTTAATCTTATGTAAAAAGCTACCAAAATGCTGCTGCCATGGGCTTTCTAGTACCCCTCCCACATTATAACTCCCTAAACCCATATTACTTAGAAACCACAACAATTAATTGTATTTTTTGAGAGTAGCACCTGAACAGACTGGGCCTCATGAACCCTGGACTTTATTTGGGTTATGGAGTTTATATAATTATTCCAGAAGCCATTTAGGCTGAATGGTCTCTAGGGAGTGTTTTTCAGTTCTTTGGAGCTGGCTTACAGGTATTAATTGTGTTTTGTGCAACTTCAACACCTTTATACACGAATGCCACCAGTCCAGGGAGGCCCAAAGATCCGGGGTCAGAGTAGCCACTAAGGAACCAGACATCCTAAGTATTTTCTTGGCTTTAGGAAAGAGTTATGTCTTCTAATGATGTAGAGAAATGATTCCTCGGAAATCTTGCTGCAAATCAGTGTCATTCTTGGGAAATGAGAGGAAGTCTAGCTTGTTTCATTACTAGCTTGAAATAATAGAATCCTCCCTAAAATGGTGGTCCCTCTCCCACTGTCTGGGATGTCCTCTCAAAATTATTCATTGTATCATAAATAAAGTCTTTTGGTCATCAGGGAAGGTTGCTGCACTGTACTCAAGAGTGAAGATGTTCATTAAATGGATTACAATAGAAATACCAACTTAGACTTCTCAAAAATAATGCCAGACCTTAAAGGTCAGAAATGCGAAGGAGGCTTCTGCATTAAGTCAGGAGCACAGACATTCCAGTTTGTTTAATAAGGAATATGTTACCAATGAATTATCTAATTAATGTACCTGTTAAAGGAGCAAATTATAGCTAAAATGCAATTGAGTGCTTCCTTAGTACCTTTTAAAAATTATAATGAGAACACTTAACATGACATTTGTCCTTTTAGTAAGTTTTCAGTGTACTCTACAGTGTTGATAACTACAGATGGGATGCTGTATAGCAGATCTCTAGAACTTACTTATCTTGCATAATGGAAACTTTATACCCATCAAAGAGCAGCTCCTTATTTCACCTCCTCCTTGGCCCTGGCAATCACCTTACTACTCTGTTTTTAGGACTGGGGTTTTTTTTTTTTTGAGGCTATTTAGATACCTCATATAAATGGACTCCTTACTACCCTTAAGCTGAATGTGAGGGTTGGTGAAGAAAGAAAAGAGAGCAATGTGATAGTCAAGGGCAGGCTGGCACTTCCAGCCATAGTTTGGAAATATTCCAAGTTATGTAGTTAAAAATAAATACTGTTTTTTATAATTTTTTCCCAGTTGTGAGTTGTGTGATGTGGTTATGACCTTGTCAGCAAATTCTATTTTCATTGTGACTGGAAAATCCTTTACCTCATGCTCAATTTGGGGAAATTTTAGTCCTTACTGTTCTAATTTCTTCCTTCACTAATTTGCCTTCTTCTCCTGTCTGAGAAGCTTCATGGAAAGTTGAACTCATTTGTCTAAAAGTTTCTTCTTTGGCATAATTCAAAAATCTCATTGTATTATATAAATTTCATTTTAGTAATTGCTATTTCTCTAACAATAAATATTGTGCTCTGTTGCTTATACCTAAGTTTTGGGAGAATATATCTGGTATGACCTCAATGTAGATGGTGTCAATATAATTGGATTAGTGACAGGAGAATTTTGTGGAACTAGGAAGAATAGCTGATATATTCTTTTCTTTTTTATTGAATTTATTGCAGAATATCTGATATTTTTAAAATGCGTTTGATTTCTCCACTTTCTCCTAACATTATTAGTTGATAACAATTATTAGTTAATAATTTTATTTATTAAAATAAAGTTTGTTTTGTTTTAAAACTCTTTGAAGATTTTTCAGGAAGTACCTCGAAATGATTTAAGGAAATCTGTTATACACCATAAATGGGCATGGAAATTAATGGATTAGAATACAGCAACCTCATTCCAACCCTCTCACCATTAGCATGGATCAGATGAATGAGACTGTGAGTTAATTGGATGCATTTGTGGGAGAGCGGACAGGACACGAATATGTAGTCTCTGCACATTTTTCTCCAGTTATGATACAGAGTTAAACTTTATTCAATATTAAATTAGTTTCACACTCTGAGCTGTAATAAAAACTATAGGCAATACAAAAAAAAATTAAGTGGTTTCCTGCCAGGAAGAAAATTATCATTGAAAAAGATAAAATAATGCATACCTGAAACTACTTTGCGGAATTAAAGAAAGTTAGTTTTGGAGCTAATAGGCTCCTTTAAATCAACTGTGTGTATGTTAGCAAAAGCCTAGAACATGATGAGAATATAAATTAACCTCAAGTTGTTTAATGGCCAGTAGTTTTGTGACTGTCTATTGAATTACACATGGCAGCTGCAGGAAGCAAAGGAAATGAGGCAAGACCGAGAGTGGGTAGAGGCGCTGTTAGTTTTGTCCTACTGTGTTTTCGTGAAGTTTTGTACAGAGTGCCCTTTAGGATGTTTGCTGAAACCCACCTACAGGGCAAATGTTGTTTTGATTGAAGGTGAGGTAAAACAAACTCCTGTGTCCTGGACTTACTGGCCAGCCCCAGGAAGTCAGCTGGGAGGGCCCAGTCTACTGCGCTTCCCTGCCTCTCACTGCGCTGTAGAGTCTTGCTTTTGTTGCCCTAACCAGTACACCCTGTCTTGGCATCCAGAACACTTCTTACTCTTTTACCTACAAGGAAGCAAATATTAAAAATACAAGAGGTTTTTAGAGCAAAAAAAAAAGAGTTTAAGACAAAGTCTGTGTTTTTTTTTTAATGCATCAGAGGAAATCTGTAGCATCTGAAGAGCAGTGGTCTCTGAAGGGCGAGGGCCGCAGGCAGGCGCGCTGTGTGGCCGCACGCACCCGTCCTCACAGGGGGCACACATTGGTTTAACACCCTGTGGTTGCTGTCTTGCAATTCTTAATTATTATCTTTGCACTTGTGTTTTTTAAGGGAAATAAAGTGGAGATACATCAATTTTTAAGGGAATTCTGATAAGACAACAGAGCATGTGCTTGGGCAGATGAACTATGAAGAAGGAAGGAACTTTATAATTCAGTGCCATCAATAGCACGTTCTTTCCCCTGTTTTCTGAAGGAGGCGCTCTGTATTTCATCTGTCTGAGGCTTTGGAAATTATGTAGCTGGTCTTGTGTCTTTCTGATCTCTACAGTTTTCTATTCTATTAATAGTGGCACACCTTTTTAGAATTTTCCATGTGGTCATGTTCATCTATTAAACTTGTATCACAACATTTTGTTGCAAACATTCTTGAGGTTACTCTGTAGGAGTCAATTTATGAGAATTACTGTCTTTGTCTGTTCAGGTTGCTGTAACAACAGTACCATCCAGTGGGTGGCTCAAGCAACAAACATTTCTTTTTCACAGTTCTGGAGGGTGGAAAGTTCAAGATGAAGGCAGCAGGAGGTTTAGTGGCTGGTGAGGACCTGCTTCCCAGTTCACAGACAGAAGTCTTCCTGTAACTCCACAGGGAGGGTGGGCATGGGAGCTCCCTGGGGTCTCATTTATAAGGGCACTAAATCCCAGCCATGAGCGACTTAATCACCTCCCAATGGCCATACCACCAAACATCAGCCCATCAGAGGTTAGGTTTCAACATCTGAATTTGGGAGCACACACTCAGTTTATGGCAATCATGAAATGATGTTCACTATTATTAGTACCTATTAATTCTAAAATGAAGACTAAAAAGAATGAAGAGGTGCCAGTCGGGTGTAGTTGCCATGGATACTTAAAGTATTTCTAAAAGATTTTCAGAAATGTAGCATATATAATAGCTTCCCAAGATGACTATTACAAAGAGATTTCACTTGAATGCATGAGTACTGATAATAAAGAAAATAAGTTTTATTAATATAATTATTAGTTATAATTACAAAAAATTATCTGTAGAACTATAGTAAAGCTAAAACCTTGCTATTTGAGTTGGTTTTACATCATAAAAAATGAAATTTTGTACAGACTTATTTTTGGTTATCAACTCATGGTAACCTCAAGTCTAGAAAATAAGATCCATAGTCAGATGATTCAAAGGTGTACAAATATATCACCTCTAATTACAAGGACACAATTTTGAGAAGTCAATTTTTTTCTGTTGTGAAATTACCAAGAAAGAATAAAAGCTTCTCTGTGCCATGCTGTCTAAAATACCACCCTCCCCCCGAAAGGGAATGTAGGAGTTTCTAAGGGTCAATATTTCTTCAACCTTATTATGCTTGGGGAATGTGGGGGCGACTTTTCCCGCAAGTTCCCCTGTCCGCCACGGATGAAAGTAGACACTACCAAGACATGATCTGCTTTGGGGAGGAGAGGTGGCCAGTCCCTCAAGAGGGAAGGGCCTTGAGCCCCTTCCTCCAGGGGCTTTTATTGAGCTGTAATACACAGGAATACAGGGTGGCAAGGATCAAACAGTAGATAACATTTCAGAGAAGTCTGAGGGCTTAGTCTGAGTGAGAGTCTGTCAGGAAAAGAGTTTTGCAGAAAATTTAGGGTTTCCTGCTCGGACCCTTGACATATGAATGAAAGCACTCTTAGCAGAGTAGGTTTCACAGTTTCTTCAGGAATTCTTTGTGATGCCAGATATTTCCCTGGAATCCGCTCTGGCAAGGCAAGGAGCTGCACACCTCCCCATCAGGTATTCAGGCTTAAGTGGATTAGAGCCAGGAAGCGCTTCTCCTAGAGGACATGGGGACTTGGGCTGTGTCACATAGCTGGAGGGCAAGGGTCCATTGCTCGCTCTTTGTTGCAGCCCCCCAAGACCTTCCATGATGGCCTCCCAAGTGACCATGTCTGGCTTGGGTTGCTCCCCGCTGTGAGGAGACTTACCCTCACATGGTTATCAATACAGACTATGCTTTGGGGGCAGGGAGGAAACTGAGGCAGCATTTGCTATCAGAGACAAGCTTTGTCTCCTGTGGCTCTCATTCTGGAGGTCACTCACTCATCCTTAGCCACGGGGGGTAGAGTTGCAGTTCCTGGAACCAGGCAGAGTGGTCCACAACAAAGGAATATACAAACTGCAGTAATGTAAACTTTCTACATGAACCAGCAGTTATCTTAGTTCTTTTGATCTACAGTGGAGGCCACGGATCAATAGTTTTTTTCTAATTTCTGGAAATACTTTCTTCATTTGCCTGACTTTTCTCTGGCCTTCTCAGGTGCTTCATTTGGCATTTTTGCTGGTTCCTTCTGAGTTTTCTTACTTCTAAACTCCAGTGTGACCAAGGGTGCCAACCCGTTCTTAGATGACTTTTTTTATTTTCATTCACTCCCTCGATGATCTCATTCACACTTGTGGCTCCCAAGCTGTTTATTTGCTGGTGATTCCTGAATTTATAGCCCTGGCCTGATTTTTTCATAAGTCTCAGAGACTGGGATGTCCATCTGCTTCTATGGTATTACCTTTTGGGTGTCTAACAGGTATTTTCTTAGTTTCAGTTGTACCCAAATCAAATTTGGAGAAAGGATTCTAGTACTAGTAGATTTTTTAAAAAGATTTTATTTATTTTTCTTTAGAGAGGGAGGAAGAGAGGGAGAGAAACATCAATATGTAGCTGCCTCTCAAGTGCCCCCTACTTGGGGCCTGGCCTGCGACCCAGGCATGTGCCTTGACTGGGAATTGAACCAGTGACCCTTTGGTTCACAGTCCTGCGCTCAATCCACTGAGCCACACCAGCGAGGGTTAGATTTTTTTTTAGTTGTTATATTTTGGTTGTTAAGTTTTATTTTGAAGGTGTAGAGATGAAAGTAGGAAAATGGGGAAGTGAGACAAAGAAATGAAAAGAATCCAGTAAAGACTTCATTATTAACTCAGCTACTCTATGGGCAAATGGAGTGTGACCCTAATGGGCACTTTCTGGGGGCCAATGTCAAATACAAACCTCAGAGTTATTCTAGCCAAGGGGTGAGGGAACTGGGGTATTTTTACCCCAAATCCTGTCGGTTACTGGCTGAAAGCTCCTCCTGGAAGGGCCTTAATTTCCTGGCACTTCTAGCCAGTTTTGGTGGTAAAGCAGGCTTCCAGGCAAAAGAGAGCCTGTAAGCAAAGATGTGGATTTCTAGAACTGGAAGTTGGGCAGGTATGCACTTCTGAAAACACTTTTTAGGTCCACAGCAAAACGGAAGGACGCTATAGAGATGTCCCATACCCCCACACATGTATAGCCTCTTCCATGATCAACATCATTCACCAGACGGCCTATTTGTTAAGAAGATGGACCTACATTGCCATGTTATAATCACTCAAAGTCCATAGTTCACCTAAGATTCACCAGTGGTATACATTTTATGGGTTTGGATAGATGTATAATGAGGTATGTGCATAATTATGCATCATGCAGCATATTTTAACTGCCCTAAAAATCCTCTTTGCTCTGCCTATTCATCTCTCACAATGATCTTTTTACTATTTTCATAGTTTTGAATTTCAGAGAGTGTCATATAGTTGAGATCATACAGTATATATAGCCTTTCCAAATTGGCTTCTTTCACTTAGCTTTCCTCCATATCTTTTCATCATTTGGTAGCTAATTTCTTCTTTGTGCCAAAAAATATTCCATTGTGTGAATGTTATCCATTCACTCACTGAGGATACCTTTTGTTTCTAAGTTTTGACAGTTGTGAATAAAATTGCCATAAACATCCCTAGGTTTTTATGTAGACATGTTTTCAAATTTGGGGGTAAATACTAAGGAGAGTGATTTCTGGATTATATAATAATAGTATGCTCAGCTTCGAAAGATATTGTCGAACTGTCTTCCAAAGTGGGTGTCCCGTTTTGCATTCCCACCAGCAATCTGAGTTCCTTTTGCCCCACATCCTGGCCAGCATCTGGTGTTTGCTGTCAGTGTCCGGATTTTGGCCCTCCTGGGAGGTGTGTAGCCAGATCTCCTTGTTGTTTGAATGTGCATTTCCTGATGACACATGGTGCGGAGCCCCTGTTCATACACTTATTCTCCACTTGTGTATCTTTTTAGTGAAATGTCTGGTACGGTCTTTGACCCATTTTTTAGTTAGGTCACTTGTTTTATTATGTTGAATTTTAGAGTTTTTTTATATTTTGGAAACAGTCCTTTATCAAATATGACTTTTGTAAATATTTCTTCCCATCTGTGACTTGTTTCCAAAATACTTTAAAAATGTTTTGAAAATATTTATTTGTGTTCAATTATACTTGTCCTCATTTGCCCCCTTAACTCTTCCCTGCCCTGTCCACCCCTTCCCCCCATTTTCAACCCTTGTCTCCTAAATCTGTTGGCATTGTCTTGCAGAGCAGAAGTTTTTAATAAAGTCCAGCTTATCAATTATTTCTTTCATGGATTGTGCCTTTGGTGTTGTATCTAAAAAGTCATTGCTATACCTAAAGTCATCTAAGTTTGCTCCAATGTTACCTTTTAGTAGTTTTATAGTTTGTATTTTATATTTAGGTGTATCGTTTATCTTGAGTTAATATTTGCAAAGGGTGTAAAGTCTGTGTGTAGATTCCATTTTTTGCATGTAGCTGTCCAGTTGTTTATTTGTTCAAGAGATAGTCTTTGTTCCCTTGTATTGTCTTTGTTTTTTTGTTAAGGATCAGTTAAGTTTGTTTGTGTGGGTCTATTTCTGGGCTCGCTATTCTGTTCCATCAATCTATTTGTCTATTCCTTCACCAGTACCACATTTTAGCTTTAGAGTAAGCAAGGTGTGAAGTCAGATAGTGTTAGTCCTCCAACTTTGTTCTCCTTCAATATTGTATTCATTATTCTGGCTATTTTGTCTCTCCATATAGACTTTAAGATCAGTTTGTCAGTATCTATAAAACAACTTGCTGGGATTTTGATTGGCATTGTATTGAATCGATAGACCTAATTGTGAAGCACTGACACCTGGACGATGTGGAGTCTTCCTATCTATGAACTGGGAGTATTTCTTCGTTTATTTAGTTCTTTCAGCTCGTTCATCAGAGTATTGCAGTTTTCTTTATGTTGATCTTCTCTCTTTCATATAGTTAGATTTATTTAACAAACTATGTAAGTATTTAATTTAGGGGGGGTTCTAATGTAAATGACATTTTTTTAAGTTCAAATTCCACTTGTTCATTGTTGGTATATAGGAAAGCGATAGACTATTGCATATTAACTTGTATCCTCCAACCTTGCTTATCAGTTCTAGGGTTTTATTAATTTACTTTTTTGTTTTGTTCTTTTGGGTTTTCTGTATAGGTAAGGCCGTGTGAACACAATCAAGTTTATGTCTTCTTTCCCAGTATGTATGCCACCCCCACCCTTTTTTTGTGCCATATTGCATTAGTAAGGACTTCCAGTATGATGTTAAAAAGAGGGCACGTTATTTTTTTATCTACAGCACCACAACTTTTTGCACTATTCTGATTTTAATGGAGTTACTGAACTTGCAGTCCTGCGTACTGCTGAGGGAGCCGACATCAGCCTGCCACAGGGCACTGCCCTAGTCCCTCCCTCCCTCTGTTCAAAATCCTTACAAAGAGCTGAGATGAAGGCCTAAAAGGTAATAAGATGTTTGCCTATGAAAAAACTGAGAGTGATAGTTCATATATAGGAGTCTAAAATCAAGATTCAAAAAACCTTGATAAAATAGTATTGCAAAATATTACATTATGCATTTTGATTCAGAAAATCAAGTACAAAGGGCAGAGCTCACCTAGGAAGGGTTCTTACGGAGCAAGCCACAAGCAAACAAAAAACAGGAAGAGGGTAGTGTTGTACTCACAGAATTATAAATTGAAGGTGAAGTGAGGAAAACTGATATTAACTTAGCCTGCACTTTCGGCCAAGCACTGCCACAGGAATTTTGTAGGTGTGAAGGAATCTAACAATCTAACAACCTACATATTAACAAGAGTGAGTGGCTGGAATAAGGGAGGTAACTGTCACATTATGTGCTGAGATATGTAGACAATATGTAGACAGTAATTGGAGATGTCTAGCATGGTGACAGGTCACATGAAAAGTCACTGAAAAACGTTAAATTTGATGAGAAGGGTAGAGACTGTGAAAGATGTCCTGCGGAAAAAGAATGAATCATTCTGCCTAGAAATAGAAGTGCAAGATAGAAAGCAGCGGCAAAATGACCAGCTATTTTAGGTGCACTGGACTAGATGACCTCTGAGGTTCTTTCCAAGACTCTATGCACCTTTGTAAGCACAATTGGAAAACAAAATGCTGGTATTAATGTCAAAGGGTATTAATGTCAAAATGCTGGTATTAATGTCAAAATGCTGGTATTAATGTCAGTTTTATTAATGACATAAAACTGAGCCCAGCTGGTCTTTGGCTTTAATGAGAACTAGACATTAGTGAGAAAGGAGAGAGATATTTTTAGTTGAGATATTTTTAGCTATTATCTTAGGAAACAGGAAATTCAGAGTTTTATAAGAGAGATGTGTGCAAGCAAGAGCTGGATTAAAAATTCCCAGGGGGACTATTATTTAAAGAAAAGAGCCCTTGTCATTGATTAGAGTGTTCAAAGTAACGAGATACAGGTATTATAAAAGAGAGGCATCTGTTTGTGTCCTTTTAAAAAAACGGCTTCCTATATCCTATAGGGAGATAACGTCTCCAAATGGAGTCATAGTGAGAGGAAAGAGTCAGTCTCTCTCTCTCTGTCTTTTTCTACCCCACCCCCATCTGAATCTCTCAAGTGCTGCACTTAATTACAGTGTTTTAAAAAGAAGTGAGCAAGGTTGCCATCTAGTCACTGTTTTCTGGTTTTTAACTTCAGAGCCTCTTGCATATGGGCCCACTGGGCAGTGACCCTCAAATCTGGCTGTGCATTTGTGTCACCTGGAAAGTTTCTTAAACTACAGATTCCTGAGACCCACCTGAGGCTGGAATCAGAATTTTTTGGAGATGAGGCTCCAGAGGTTTTGCTTCACTTAAAAAATTTTCAGATGACTCTACTTCACCTAGTCTCCAGTGTTTGAAATGAACGTCCCTGGGGTAAATTCATGTGAAATGTAGCATTTACCCATTTACTTAAGAACTTGGTTTTAGGCATATACAGGTTGATGTTGGACCTTTGTCTGTCTGCTGCCTAAAACAGGGTTGGCACTGCTAAATGTACAGACAAACATGTTTATTGTAACCATGGTTTTAATAACATGTACTAAAAATTACTTAAATATTCATCAATAGGGTATGGCCAAGAACCATGGTAAATCCAAGCAGTGAAATTCTGTGCAGACATTTGAAAAGGATGAATAGTTTTACAGATTCTGATACCCCAGATGGATTATGGGGAGAAAGCAAGCTGTATTTTTAGCAAAGAAATGGGTCTGATGCAGGTGGTTTGGAATTGATCTCAGAAACACTGTATCATTGAGTAGATAGAGTAGTATTTGTGATATAAGGCCATAAACAGGGCAAAGGGATCTTCATTTTAATAGGCTCCTCAAGTGATTTTAATAAAACCTGAAGTTAAAAATCATTAGCACGGGCATCCTCCTAGTGACCCTCAAATCAATCTCCTAGGCATTTTCTAGGTCAGCAATTTTCAACTTTTCTTATCTCACAGCACACATAAACTATCCACTAAAATTCAGCAGCACACCAAAAAATGCATTATTTATTTAGAGAGATGGGAAGGGAGGATGAAAGAGGGAGAGAAATAACAATGTGTGGTTGCCTCTCATGCACCCCCTACTGGGGACCTGGCCCACAACCCAGGCACGTGCCCTGACTGGGAATTGAGCTGGGGAGTGTTTGGTTAGCAGACCGGCACTCAATCCACTGAGCCACACCAGTTAGGGCCAAAAAAATGTATTTTTGCTGATCTGATTAAAAAATTGATATAACTTCGATTCATTCACACTGAACAGCTTTTGTTTTGTTGGCTGCTGTAATTTTTTATTTGACAATCTAAGGGAAAGAAGGTTAATGCCTCTGACTAAATAGTCGGGTATTGCATGCTTTTAAAGCAGAGGTGTCCCAGCCAGGATGCAGCCCAGGATGGCTATAAATATGGCCCAACACAAAATTGTAAATTTACTTAAAACACTATGAGATTTTTTGTGATTACATGTTGCAATGTTACATAAAATAAACATATGTACACTCTCACTATTTGTTCACCTGCATGGCTACAGTTTGACAGTGATGTGTGGCTTCCAGTGTGTCATCTTCCAAGCACAGACAGTGGAACTGACACCATCAGATGTCACATGTGCTCGTGGTGATTTAGCGAGGTAGTGACTAGCAATAGTCTTTCAACCTACCACTGTGACATTAGGGGTTTAATGCTATTTGGAAGTCAGGTGAGCGTTCTTATTTCATTATTAAAGGTATTTCCCCACCTTGGAGGTACCTGACACATCACCCAGCACACTTTACAGCCACCCTGAGTCGGCAGCCCACAGCACTGTGGGAGGGCCCAAACCTTGCTTTCTATTTTCCTATCAATTAATTTTTATAATAAAAGTAAATAAAGTCTCATCTATTTTTTAATCATAGCATAGCTTCTACAACATCTCAAAAGAAAAAAAACTCAAAAGAAAAAAGAAAAAATATGGATGAAGGAAGATTGTTCAATGAAATTGGACAGATGACTGCTTTTTTGTCAAGGCAGATAGTAAGGCACTCTGCTTAATTTGTAGAGAATTTGTGCATGTTTTCAAAGACTACACTTTGAAAAGGCATGATATGCAGAAACATGCTGCCAGATATAATGTGTACCAAGGACTGTATTATAAGGACAAAATAGTAGAATTGAAAAAAAGTCTGTCTTCTCAACAAAAATGTTTTCAAACACTTACAAATTAAAGAAACTGGATAAATCTATCAAAAGAAGTTTGTATAGCAAAGCTGCTAATTTTAAATTTTATGCTTTGGCAATGCTACAGATATGGCTCGACTTGCCATTTTTACTAGAGGCATTGATGACAAATAAAATGCCATTGAAGAAATGGCTTCTTTAGTGCCACTAAAAGACACAACTAGCCCTGGCTGTTGTGGCTCAGTGGATTGAGTGCTGACCTGCAAACCAAAGGGTCACTGGTTCAACTCCCAGTCCAGGCACGTGCCTGGGTTGCAGGCCCATGGTGAGGCAACTACACATTGATGTTTGTCTTTCTCACTTTCTCTCTCCCTACCCCTGTCCAAAAATAAATTTAAAAATCTTTTTTTTTTAAAGATGCAACCCAATCAAGAGGTCTATACGGAGCAGTAAAAAATGTTAAAGCTATTTTCTTTGTCCACAGACAACATATCTGGTATAATGACTGGTGGTGTCCCAGCGATGGTAGGTAAAAGAAAGGGGCTCATAAAATTAATAGATGACAGTGCAATTGCCTCCCAAAACTCACGTTAGGTGAATTATCATTGTGTAGCACATCAAGAAAATTCATGCATAAAACCTTTAAAAATGATAATGCCATGCAAGTCATCATCAAGACTGTGAATTTTGTAAGAGCCAAGGGATTGAATCATTGCCGATTCCAGGAATTCCTTAAAAGTACTGATGCTGACAATGGCAATATCATTTACTTCTTGGGAGTAAGATGGCTGAGTTAAGGCCAAGTGTTATGATTTGAAATGTGTTATCAAGTTGTTTATGGTATCAAAAAACAAATTGTGCCAGAACTTGCTGATGAAATATGGCTTACATGTTTAGCATTTTTAGTGATTTAACTGCTCATTTATGTGAAGTAAACATGCACCTTCAAGGTGAAAACCAACTTGTCAATACCATGTTTCAAACCATTACAGCATTCCAAATGAAACTGAAATTATGGCAAGCTCGAATTAAGGCAAATAATTTTGTGCATTTCAACATGTAGGCTAAACACAGTCCTGTGTACAGGAAAAAAATATGTAGCCTTGCTTTTCGATTTGATACAAGAAATTTGAAAATAGATTTCAAGATTTCTGGGAAAATATTTAATATTTTGCTATATTTGCAACTCCATTTTCAGTTGACATAACTACAATACCTGCCAATTTTCCAATGGAAGGCATAGAGCGGCATCTGACATTCAACTTAAAGAAAACTTTGATCATGTCTCTTAACTGGACTTTTATAAGTGCTATCTTCCCAGAGACAAATATCTGTTGCTTCATAGTCACGCCTTATTCATGTCACCATTATTTGGCAGCACCTACATTTGTGAGCAACTATTTTCAAGAATGAAACACATCAAGAGAAAATTAGAGCCAAAGTATCTGATGACACCTTGAGGACTCACTGAGAATTACAACTACTTCTGTCAAACAGATATTGATGCACTAGTTTCTCAAATACAGTATCAAACACCCCACTAGTTTTATGTTGCCCTATTTTTAAAAATATATGTTATTGATTATGCTATTACAGTTGTCCCGTTTTGCCCCCTTCACCCCCCTCCACCCTGCACACTCTTTCCCACCCACCTTTCCCACCCACCTTTCCCACCCACCTTTCCCCCTTTAGTTCATGTCCATGGGTCCTACGTATAAGCTCTTTGGCTTCTCCATTTCCTACACTGTTCTTATCCTCCCTCTGTCTATTTTCTACCTACCATCTATGCTACTTATTCTTTGTACCTTTTCCTGCTCTGTCCCCCTCCCACTCCCCTGTTGATAACCTTCCATGTGATCTCCATCTCTATGGCTCTGCTCCTGTTTTAGGTGTCTGCTTAGTTTGCTTTTGTTTTAGGTGTGGCCGTTAATAACTAAGTTTGCTGTCCTTTCACTGTTCATCTTCTTTATCTTCTTTTTCTTAGATAAGTCCCTTTAACATTTCATATAATAAGGGCTTGGTGATGATGAACTTCTTTAACTTGACCTTATCTGGGAAGCACTTTATCTGCCCTTCCATTCTAAATGAAAGCTTTGCTGGATAGAGTAATCTTGGATATAGGTCCTTGCCTTTCATGACTTGGAATACTTCTTTCCAGCCTCTTCTTGCCTATAAGGTCTCTTTTGAGAAATCAGCTGACAGTCTGATGGGTACTCCTTTGTAGGTGGCTGTCCCCTTATCTCTTGCTGCTTCTAGAGTTCTCTCCTTCATTTTAATCTTGGCTAGTGTAATTATGATGTGCCTTGGTGTGTTCCTTCTTGGGTCCAAGTTCTTTGGGACTCTCTGAGCTTCCTGGAAGTCTATTTCCTTTGCCAGATTGGGGAAATTCTCCTCTATTTATTTGTTCAAATAACTTTTCCACTTGCTGCTCTTCCTCTTTTCCTTCTTGTTCCCCTATAATGCAGATGTTGGAACATTTAAAGATGTCCTGGAGGTTCCTAAGACTCTTCTCATTTCTTTGAATTCTTGTTTCTTCATTCTTTTCTGATTGGATGTTTCTTTCTTCCTTCTAGTCCACACCGTTGAATTGAATCCCAGTTTCCTTCCCATCACTATTGATTTCCTGTATATTTTGCTTCATTTCACTTAGCATCGTCTTCATTTTTTCATCTAATATGTGACCAAATTCAGCCAATTCTGTGAATGTCCTGATTACCAGTGTTTTGAACTGTGCATCTGATAGGTTGGCTACCACTTCATTGCTTAGTTGTAGTTTTTCTGGAGCTTTGATCTGTTCTTTCCTTTGGGCCATTTTTTTTGGTCTTGATGCACCAGTTATGTATGAGGGGTGGAGCCTTAGATGTTTTCCCCTTACCCCTCCCGAGGCAGGGCAACCCTGTTGCTGGGTTGTGACCCTGTATGTGGGGTGGGGTTGAGAGGGAACAATGACCCTTGCTCCGCTCTCTGCTGGATTTCAGTCCCTTCTCCTGCTTCTCACAATCAAATTGGGCCCTTCTGGTGCTGATTCCCATGTGGGTGGGTTTGTGTACGTTCTAGGACCGTGTGAGTCTCCCCACAGGTGTTTTTAATCAATGGCTTGAGGCTCTATTTCCCCACGCTCCATCCCACACCCCCTTTGTTTCAAATGGTTTATTTTCGTGCAAATCTGGGGCCACCTGGTTTGGCAGATGCTGCATCATGCACCATGCCCCATCCCACAATCCACTGCCTCGAGGGATCCACCAGCTGCCACCTGGTCACAAGTGGTCTCCACCCCAGCTGCCCAACTCTGCCTCTCCTACTGGTCTGGATGAACATGTCTTCTTTAACTCCTTGGTTGTTGGACTTTGATACAGTTCAATTTTCTGTCAGTTCTGATTGTTTTTTGTTTTTAAATGGTTGTTGTCCTTTTTTCGGTTGTGTGAGGAGACACAGTGTGTCTACCTATGCCTCCATCTTGGCCAGAAGTCCTTATGTTGCCCTCTTTTCTTTTACTTTTATAATAAAAATTATTTTAAAAAATCAATGACATTTTATTACTTATATTGTATATTTTCTATATTAATGATCACAAACTTGGGACTTGCTTGACAATTTTAAAGGATTATTGAAAGGGCTGCTGCATAATTAGGGTTATTATGTGAGGACTTCTCTGCTTATTTGTAGTGGTAGATGTCATGAAAATTATGCACGGACCTTTTTTTTTGCTCATCAGTTTTCATTAGTGCTTGTGTATTTAATGTGTGACCCAAGGCAACTCTTCTTCCATTATGGCCCACAGATGTCAAGAGGTCAGATACCTCTGTCATAAAGATTCTTGTAGCACACCCGCTGGAGGTTGCTGCTCTAAATCTACGGCCAGATCATTTGCTGTGTTAACCTGGCACATGGGGATGCTTGCAGTCTATGACAAAGAGAGAGTGTGATCTTGTGGATTGTCTCCAGAAACAAATAATGAACATAATGATTTAAAATGAACTACAAGACACCCTTCCAACATGGACTTTTAGACAAGCTCTTTCAAAACAGAGCTTGTTCCCAGCATGTAGGTGCAGCTTCTGCAGCTCACCACCATGTGGCAAATGATGTGGGGGCTGTGGAGCTGTGATGAACCACCAGGTCACATACAAATCAGTCATTTTAACAGGATGTGGCTGCAGCATGTGTCTCTGTGAAAGAACAGAAAGTGTGACAAGGAAACAAAGAAGGAACCAAAGGAGCAAGACTTGAAAGTGCAAAAGGAACAAAGGTCACAATGGGCTGATTTGAGATAAGTTTGCTGCCTTATGTGTTCTCTAAAAGTCTGGGTTCTGGGAGACTGTCTCCTGTTAACACATTTGCAGTTAATAGAATTTGTGAGCAATAATATATGAGTCTGTGGTATTGTGCAAAGTCAACTTTGGCAGCCCTCTTTCTGTCTTCATAGAGACCTGGATTGTTGAAAGAAAGGAGCTCTTTCTAGGAAGGGCCCCTCAGGGGGTCCAACATGTTTTATAACAAGAGGAGGAACATTGGGGGGGTTATCAATGAAAGAGTGGGTGTGGAAGCTTCCTTTAGACCTCCCCAAGCCTCAGGGAAGCCCCTCTGGCTCTCCAACAGACAGTTTTACAGGGATTGTGCAGTTCTTTTTTATTTTATTGATTATACCATTACAGTTGTTCTATTCCTCCCCTTCATTCCCCTCCACCCTGCACACCACCTCCCCCACCATCCCCCCCTTTAGTTTATGACCACATGTCTCAAGTTCTTTAGATTCTATATTTCCCCTACTATTCTTGCCCTCCCCCCATCTATTTTCTACCTTCTGTCCATGCTACTTATTTTCTGTATGTTCTCCCCCCTTCTCCTCCTCCCACTCTCCTGTTGCTAACCCTCCATGTGATCTTCATTTCTATGGTTCCACTCCTGATCTAACTGTCCTCTTAGTTTGCTTTTGTTTTAAGTGTGGTTGTTAACAACTGTGAGTTTGCTGTCCTTTCACTGTTCATATTTTTTATCTTCTTTTTCTTAGATAAGTCCCTTTAACATTTCATATAATAAAGGTTTGGTGATGAAGAACTCCTTGAATTTGACCTTATCTGAGAAGCACTTTATCTGTCCTTCCATTCTAAATGAAAGCCTTGCTGGTTAGAGCAGTCTTGGATTGTGCAGTTCTGAGTAAGTGAGGAGGCACCGTTATTTCAGTTGACTCTTGCTTGTTCATCTATCACCTACTAAACACATGTGTGAGTAAGCCTTGAATCAGTCTGCATGCATTTCTTTTCCAAAATAGTGTTTATAGTCTCTTTCTGATCATAAGAGAAGAGAAAAATTCAGTATGTGCATTTACAAAGAATATAGAAAAATTTAAGGGGAAAAAGTCACATAAGTATCACTTTTTCCCTTCCAATCCTTTTCCTAAATATATATTTATATATATTTTAAGAAAATTTATATCATACTTTATATTCTGTCTAGTATCTTTTTCCATTAATGTATCATTTCACCACATTACTAAATATTTTTAAATTAAAAAATTTTATTATGTAAACCTACCACAATTTATTCAACCTAATATTCAAGAATATTGAATGTTTTCCAAATTTTTCTCTGTTAAAAACTCTTGTTTATTTTTAAAAAATTAAATCTAAATGCCAATGATGGTATTTCACCATCATTCATAATATTAGCTGTTTTTAAGATGCACATTCTTTATCCTATAGAGAGCATACCACATCTTGGTATTCCTTGTTTACTAATAATCTGAATACCAGAAATGGGTCTTAAGTACTTCAGAATGACAGTCTGCATCCTTCCAGTTTCTCAGTCTGAAAGTGTAACATTGTTTGTTTGTACCCCTTTTCTTTCTTTTGAACCCTCACACCAGGCATCAGGAAACCTTGTCAGCACGTGCTTCCTCAGCGCGCTTCCTCATGCACGCAGAATCTGACCACTGCTCCCCTGCCCCCTCATCTAGGTTGTGGCAGCAGCCTCTTGACCTCACTGTTTTTGCCTTCGCCAGACTACATTCTGTTCTCCATCACAGTAGCCAGACTTACCCTTTCAAGATAATTCAGACCACCCATATCTTTTGCTCACAGTCTTCTTTTGGATTTCCACCTCCTCCCTTAGTCTACAAGGCTCTGTCTTCTTTGCATCTGTTACTTGGATTTGAGCAGATCTATCACTCTCCTCTTGCACATCCACTCAAACCATCTTGGCTTCCCCCCTGTTCTCAGTTCACCAGGCTGAGTGCTGCCTCAGGGCCTTTGCACTTGCTGTTAATTCTGCCTGGAATGCTTCCCCCTTCATATTCACACAGCTAGCTTTCTTGTCTTCCTCAGGATTCTGCTCAAATGTCACCTCAGTGCAGCCTTCTCTGATCATTCTATTTAAAATGGTAGTTCCTATCACTGTTCCTGCTTGATTTTTTCCTACAACTTTTATCACCACCTAACGTATTTTTTTTCTTTGTGTCTATATCCTGCCTGTCTTTCTCTCATTAGCATGGAAGCTCCACAAGGGCACCCACCACCCCTGTGACAGTACTTGGCACAGAGGCATTCAACTGATTTCAACTGAACTCACATGTTTGGTGAATGAATGACTTAAAAAAATGGGAGTGGAGTTACTGATATGATGTGTTATAGGGCTATATTTAATAATATTAAACCACCATTGTACTTCTAGGATAAACTCTTTTTTGTCATACTGAATGAGTCTTTGAGAGTATTTTTGCAATTACACTTGCTTGGATTTTTCTAATCTATGTGCATAAATGATGTCTGTATTATGATTTTCTTGGGGATTTTTGAGGGTTTGATATCCAAGTCATCTTAGCTTCATCAGATGAAGTAGGCAACTTTCCATCTTTCCCACTATTTCTAAAACAGTGCACAGTGTGTGTATCATGCCATTTACCTATTTGTTGAAAATATGAAAGAATATACTGCAGAATAGAAAAGCCCTGATGCTTTTCTATTGGTAATTTTTTTACATTTTCCAGTTTCTTTATGACTAATGATATATTTAAGCTTTAAGATTTTTCCAGGATTTACATATTTCCAGAAAAAACTACTTCATGGGAATGTTTTAATTTATAATAATAAAATTGTTTTTGTTATTACCTTATATTTTAAATGTCTCTCTATCTTGTGTTATATTCTTATTTTATTATCAGTTTTCTTTAAATATTTTTACTCCTCCTTTGTCCCCATGAGATCTTTCAGAGGCTTCTGTATCTTATTTTTGAGAAGATAGAGGAATAAAGATTTTGAGAAGATAACAAAATAAAGATTGTTAAATTAAAATTCTTTAAATTCTGTGACCATTAACCTAACAAATAGTAACAATCTACTTAAAATTCAAACATAGCAGTAACCATTTTCCTAAATAGGAGCATATATACCATTCTATACAGTCCACATGAATGTATACAATATCGTTCACTTAATAAAGCAAGACCAACTCTGCTCTTCTTGTCCTTATTCCCTATAGTCTAAACTGTGTACATCCCTGTGGCTCTCCTTGCAGGTGTGGGAAGTCACTTGTCACTTTCACTTTTTTTCTCGTCTCATTTCTGGCCTTGAGATCTGGTTTGAAGCTTTTTCTCCTTTCTTCCCAGATTTCCTCCTAGGTCTTTTCTAATCTCCTTTTTCCCACTCTTCCCCTTCTGCCCCCATTTCCCTCCCACTACTTTCATCTAGACCAGTCTATTTCTTCTCCTTTCCTTCGGGCCACCTAATGCCATATTTTAACTCCTGATTCTAACCATCAGTATCTTGACTAGCAGAGTTTACCTTAATAAGAGTTGTTTTTGCAACCTGGGCTTCTGGGAAAGCATTGTAGTGCCTTTGAAAGTAATGTGCCAACTGAGTTCAAAGCCTGTTCTAAAGACTAAGTGAGGAGACACTGCGACGTGTCTTCTAGATGATAGCCATAGCCCTTTGGAGTCCTTATCACTAGCCTTCTGCCCTCCAGCTCCCCCTCCCTGTCCCATCACCACTTCCCCTTTCTCTGGGGAGTGAGCCCTCTTAAGCTCCAAAATATCGATAGTATCATTGAAGGTCACAACTGTCAAGCCCTCATTTGCCTGTTGGAACTCACTCTCTGCAGCTCCTCTGGATATGTGAGACCGTAAGGAAAGTGGACTTTACTGTATCTTTGCTGTTTCTGTTAGCTAGTTTATCTCTTTTCTCAGAACTCCTGTAGTTCTTTTATTTGTATTTCTATTGTTCAACGTACCATGGTCTACCTTGTGTCTTTTTTATGTCTTTCTCCTTGACTAAGTGTCATTTTAATAAGTATCTCACCTCTTCTTCTTTTAATCCCCATGGAATTTTGAAAAATGGGATCATCCAGTAGAAGTTTTTCAGCTGGGCTGCAAGTTATACCAAACAGAATGAATGCCTTACTGGTTGGGGTTGTCAAGAACTGTTAATTAGGGCTACAAAATCAAGGTAGATATTTACAAGCAGAGAAATTTATGAGAGGGGGTTGGAGGGAGTAGCAGGCCATGGAAATAAACACCAGAGCCTGGAGGGATCTTTTCTTTTCCGGCACAAGGTGGCAGACTATGTCCATTTCAATTGCAGCTATAAAGCAGCTTTGTTAGGCCGAGATTTTCTGCCCTTTTTTGGAAAAGTATGTTTATTTAAAAAAAAAAAAAGAAAGGAAAAAGGAGCTAGTCACCTCAATGGCTGAAACCTGAGTTCAGCTAAAGCACAGACCCTCTGCAGAGCAGTGGGTGTGTTTCCAGGTCCCCGCTCCTTCCAGTTTGGACTCGCCCCTCCATGTCTGCATCTCATCTCTACCATGCATGGTAGATTTTGAAACACTGAGTTTCCTTTAAAAGGATAAGGAAAATTTGAATAAATATGCATGAACACTCAAGCATATTCGTTCATATTCCCAATAATGGGACAGAGGAAATAAAATCTGGCTGGAAAATAGAAATGCAGTTTCTCCACTAGAGAGCAGACGAGGACAGACAGGCTTTGGAAGGTCCTGCTGTAATTAACCAAAGAAAGCATTCATTTTCTTTAGCAGTTCATTTTTTTCCCCTTTAAAATGCCAAGTGTTTTTCATGTGTTCAGACCATTCACATGTGTAAAGTGATATAATCTGGGATATAAGGAGTAGATTGATTTCAATTCATTTATATGCAAATTAAATTCCGATGTTATTTTTTTCACTTCATTAATTGCTTCTAGTTGTGTGCATGCATGCACCAAATTATCTTTTATTAACAAAAATCAAATTACTCGGAATTCTGATGGTGACTAATTTATTAGGTGATATGTTACGTCTTTCCCTTGATACAGAATTTTTTTATACTTGGAAGATGGAAAATAAATGAAGCAAACAAGATAACCCTTGTTTTCAGGTTCACTTAGCATTTATTTCAGGCTCCCTTTCTCTGAGTGGCAGGAGGTGGAACCGAGGAAAGTGATAACAGCGGTTTGTTTCTGGAAGTTAAGTCTGCCTTATAGGAAGTTGCTTATGTGCTTAACGTGGGGAAGAGTCTGAAGCAGGATGCCTATCAGAGCAGAGGGACTGCAGAGGAAAAAGGAAGTGCTGGCTACGGCAGAGGGGCTGAGGGATGCTTTCCGGCTTTATCCAGCAGGTTAATTTCACAGCACCGCCTTTGACAGACACAGAACTAATCTGGCCACCTCTGAAATTAAGCACCACAGACGACAGAGCTTTCTTATCGATCATTTATTACAGATTACTATAGAAGATGTTTGTTTTCATGTCTACAAAGCAACAACAAAGGAAGTTTGACATTCACAAACTATTTTTAAATGACACCTATTCACATGTTTCCTACTACATAGATCCTTAATGAATTTTTTTCTTTAAAAAAGGTGGCATAACTTCAAATAGATTTGATAGTGCATCGTAACTTTGGATAGGATTCTATGCTATGACCACTAAAGCAGCAACAGCCCTCCCCGGGGGTTTACTCGGTTCCCTGCTCTCTCCTTCTTCACTGGGTCTGCTCTCAGGTGGCTGCCCTTCCCCGGCAAGTCACGGGTGTCCAGGCATTTGGACCTTCCTCCTGCTGGGAATGCCTGGCGCACTAGTCACCGTCACTCTCACTGGAGCTGCCACTGTCAGAGGACTCACTGCTGTCACGGCTTTTAGGGGGCCTAAACCTCCTGTGGGTATGGGGCCTTCTGTAGCCCCAGGAGCCTTTCCTTCGTGGTGTAGAGTTATTTTGTCTGTGGGCTGGATACTGATTTTTCCCACCGTGTGTTGTTATAGTCCTCTCGTTATTGGGGCCACTCTGGGAACCTATTTCATTGTCAAGACCATGAGAAGGAGTGAGCCGGCCTGGACTTTTGCCCTTACTTGGAAATCTTTGATTTTCATTTGAGGTCACTTGATTCCTGTTAAAATGTTCTGTACCTTTTCTACTACTCCCTTTGCCATTTTTTGGAATTTCATTATAGTTAGTACTTACAGCTACATCACTACTGCCTTCTTTTCTCTTCTCTTTCGAGGGCACATGAGGGTAATGAAACTCTACTTTCCCTTGGTGAGCATTCTGGCTGCCTGCGTCCACTCTGTTTCCTTCTTTTCCAGGGAGTTCCTTAAAATTAGTGCTGCCTATGATGTCGTTGCTGCCCTCCACTAGGCTTACACCAGCGGTATTTGCCTCTTGTCCCGTTTCATCCCTGGCCCCAATGGCATTTCTGCCACTTTCTGCTTTTTCTGGGATGTCATTATAACCCGGGCTTCCTGCTTCAGAATGAATAGTCTCAGCCTCACCGGGGCCAGATAACTCTGTTTGAACACTTGCACCTTCTAAGTCAGGGTCCATAGCTTCTCCTTTACTGGAAATGTCCTTAAAAGGTTGGCCATCTCCACTGAAAGGAGGGATGTCGTTTTCCCCCTTCTCTTGAACATCTGGATAGCCACTGCCTCCAAAATCACTGGGGATGTTTTTGAGTTTTGGGAACTGTTTTAGGTGGTCAGTCTTGTGGTGGATATGGTGGGTACTTTTGCTTTTTACTGAAATATTTGGGGCTTGCGGGTCTCTTTGATAATTCTTCTTACTTTTTGAGAGATCTTTAGCATCGTGCGCACTTGCTGGGATTTTGCTTTCAATTTTCCTGGGTTTGATCTCTTTGTTTTCTTTCCCCAACAGTTTAATCATAGCTTCTGGCTCCATTATATGTCGCATATTATTTCTGCTGAGAGCCGCACCATATTCTTCCTGGTCATGCAGTTCACTGACAGCGTTGTCTCCATCCTCAGGCCCCTTATTCCCGGTGGATTCAGGGTAAATGGGCATCTTCAGGTTATTGCCGGCATTTTTATTGTTACTAATGCTATAGTCTTTATTCATTGTCTGTCTATTTTCAATAAGATTTGGGGGCTTACTAATCTGGTTATTTTTATTGAATCCAAGAAGGAACAAATCTTTCTGTCTTTCTTGCACAATGTTTTCTTTAGATGATGCCTCTTGATTCCCTCTCTTGCCAGAATGGTGAAGAGTGGTATAGTCTTTGTTTTTTCCTTCCTGCTAAAGTGTAATTTTTAACACAGATTATTTTATTTTATATTTTTAATCTAAAAAATCTTAGCATATATATATGCTCACACACACCTCACAACCAGATACTTAATAAAAAGATTCTATTAACTCAATAGAGATTTGTTAGTAGAGCTAATTCTGGAATGACCCAAGCATGTTTTAAAAAGAAAGAAGAATAAACAGGTTTGAAGGATGGGTAAGATTCAGATACCTCAAAGGGAAGTGGTGATAATATATTAAGAATAAGTAGTGTATTAAAATGTTTGGACACATGAGACACTTGAAAGATAATATAAATAAAATTATAAGTTTGGAGTAGAAAAATCCTAAAGAAGAGAATAAGAAATAAATTTGGAAATGTAGATTAGGGTTTGATTTTTGAAGGCAGACAGAGTGTGGTCCTCATCTTGTGACTAGTGAGTAATCGCCAGTGACATGGAGTTCATGTTTTTAAAAGTGTTTTATCTTACATTTCCATGTTCATTTCTTTCTTTCTCTCTCTCTCTCTCAAACATAGTACTGTCCACTTAGAAGCCTGCCTGTTTTTATACGTGTATCTTATTAATGTTAGAAGCAGTGAGGAAATTGTTGAGTCTTCTCACACTTGACTTTCAAGATGAAATTGGTTCATGGAACTGCTCTCTATCCTTATGAAGCTGGCTAATATGCAGTATGCAAAAGTTGCTACTTATAGTATTTTTAAGCAGTAACTCAAAATGATTTATTTGTGGGAGTTATGACATCATTATTTACTAATCCTTTATTTGGCAGGTGTATTCTGAAAATAAGATTTTGCAATGGGGAAAAAATAAAACAGAAAAAAAACTTTATAGTGGGATATTTCTAGAAGTATTTTAAATATTTGACTTATTTTAAGACATTACATTCTGGCAAGTCATACATAAACATTTATATTTTCCTTTGCAATCAAGTTCATTTGCTTACTGCTACTATATTCTTTTGAGTTAAATAGGTGCATTAGAAAATGAGTAGATTATAATAATTTCTTGTTAATTTGTTCCCTCTGTACTCTGAAGTGGGAAGTTTTATTTTATATATGATGCTTTTACTGCTTCTAAAACAGTAGCATAAATACTAATGAATAGTGAGAATTTGACTAAAGACCAAATAGAGTTCTTGTATAAATGAGAACATTAAAAAAGAATTTTAAATTGTGGTATGTGGTGGTCACTTATTTCTGCCTTTGCTCATGTTCAATGATTACCAACTGCATTGCTGATGGTGTGACCCCAAATCAGTTGGCTGGTCTGATTTCCTCTGCTCTGCTTTTCTACATTCACGCCTTCACTCATGTTATTCTTTTCATGGAGAATAGCCTCTCCCACCCACTTGTTTGGTCAAACCCCACTCTTCTTCTGAGACTCAGCTCAATCGTTTCCATTACGCAGTTTTCCCTGAACACTGGGCTAGAAACTAATCTTTTTTACCCCAGGCTCTATAGCGTGCTATTTGGAGTGCCACTTTGCACATCTGTCTTGGGTTCATGGTTTTTGTAAGTGCCATTTGTTTCTTTTAATTGTTTTCCTTTTATAATTCTAACATTCTGGAGGGAAAGAATTAAGTTTTTTTCAGCCATTTTATCTCACATGGCATCTTGCACAGTTGGAAGAGCTCAATACACATGTGTTATAACAAGTAAGTTTAACAGGCAGTTAGTCTTAGAGTTGCATCTGAAGAATATTGAGCAGAACAAAACAACATTCTAAAGGGAAACTATAACTTTAATGGGAAACGAAGCCAGATTTGGAAAAAGAACTAGTCCTTTTTGCTGATGGCATTTTAAGCTGTGTCCAGCTCTTTGGCCAATGAATTTTTTAAAAGAGACTGAGTGAAAAGAATTATTGTTCCATTCTAGTGACAAGGCCCTCATTCTTTCTCTTCTGCATATCCTGACACAGATGGCGTCCCCCGTGGAATAATTTAAGGGACACTAAAATGTGTTACTCTTTAGGCCAAAATGACTTCTAGTCCTCACTATTAGAGTATGTGGTAGAGTATGTCTAGAAAACCTCCTTATAAAAAACATTAATCGAAAGCAATATAACAAAAAACTCATGGGCACCCAGAGACCACCAGTCCCACACCTGCCTCAGCAGATCCTGAAGCTGGGCGGGATGTGGGCCAGGGCGTGGGGTGGCCCACCTGTGTCACGAAGACTGGGGACACAGAGTTCTGTGGCAGAGAGGCTTGGGGATCCTGGGATGTGGGGAAGGACGAAGGCACGAGCCACAGGCAGAAACCCCAGAGCAGGAAGAAGTAAACTGCCTCCTGTATGACTTCCCCTGGCATTAGTCCAGAGCTTGACTCAGGGTAGGGATCATTACTCAGAGATTCAGCTTACCTTCATGTTAGTTTGGTTTTTCCTCCCAGATGGTGTGTAAACACACTTAATATAATACCCATGTTTCTCATGGTGACCCTTGTACGTTATCTACAAAAATACAACATTACATTAAGATGAGATTATCCCTCACTAAGAAGTTTCCTGTTCTCTTTTTGACAGTACAGATTTTTTTTAAACTTGGAAGTCTAATTCTCCATCTAACAAACGGCAGTACTTCCTATAACCACAGGAGGGCGTATGCCAACCAATTCCTGAAGATAGTAACTTGTTTCTCTTTTCTATCTCTAACTCAGTTTTCCCCAAGTATGACTATCAATTGCCCTCTTTCCCAGGGTGTATCAATTTGATTGCCAAATTTCAATAGAAATGGATCACTTGGAAATATTTTCAGGTGGGAGGAGGCAGGAGCATTTAGAAGAAAGGCAGATTTTACAGTATAAATGTCTGATGTCAAAATGCCAAAACTCACAGCATGAGAAAATTCAGGCCCTTACATTTTTAGTTTTTGCCTTTGTAATTTTCAGCTGAGACAGAGGACAGAGGACAGAGGATTGTTAGTTCTTGGAACAGAATTTTCTGAGGCTGCCAGAAGAAACCATGGCAGGCAGAAGTAAGCTGCAATTTGGTGACCCAAAAAGCTGAGGGAACTTGTTTAAATTTAATGCGTATGGAAAGCTGACTCCATGTAAACAGAGCTCCCCATGAAGACTTATTAAGGTTCTTCCCTTTGTTTTCCCCTCATGTATTGCTTTGTTCTGATGTATCTGCGTAGAAAAATAGTTCGCTAATAACAATAGCCCCAAATTTTTACTCACTTACTCCTTTGAAGGAAGAAATCATAGTAAAGGGATATCTCCATTCAGAATGCTTTTCTCCTTTCTGTCACACATTGTATAAACTAGAGTGTCAAAATTTTGTTGTATAATTTTGTATTTCCATTCTAAGTGCGCAAGAATATTTGGACAGTTAAAATTTTCCCCTGACTGATTTTTTTTCCTTTACAGAGTTAAAATGGTTTTATTTGAGAAGAAGAATTCTGTTTACCCTCTGTTCTTCCACACAGTCTTGCTTAGTTTTCTCAGCCTGTGGCTGAACCATCTGAAAGGAAACAAGAAATAAAACTTCACCAAACACGCATTCCTTCATTTAATTCTTCAAACAGCAAGTCTTTTATTTTTGTCCTATGGGGTTACACTACTCAGTGTGGAAAGTCATCCTGACCAGGGAGGACGGACGCTCCGCCACAGAAACACTGGTTCCAGTCTTACAGGAGGTGCCCCATTCCTCCCCCAGAGGAAACACCATCCCACCCCCATTACCAAACCCCGTTCAAGCTCGGAGAAACCTCCAGGCTGGGGAGGTGTGGGGCTCCACGTGAAAAAGCTCGGCTGTCACTGGTATCTATTGAAAAAGAAGTTTTCACCGGAACACTGGGTGTTGTTTAGTCAGTGAACCCCAATCAGAGTTCAGTGATTTGGACTTCATATGCATTAACTGTATAAGTTCAGTAATTGCTGCGTTAAGTCAAGATAAGATGCTACTGATTATCCTGCAAGAGTAAAACCATAGCTCTGCATGTGAAGGGAAGCACCACACCTAAGGATGGGACTTTATTGTTGCCAGTCACCTTGGCAGGTGTTTCTTTCAGGGGAAGGAAAATGGAGTGACTTGCGAATTGGCACAAATACTTCTCTTGATCTGACATGAAAGTATCAGAATACGTTGAGTGTACCTGGGGACAAGAGGTAGAGAGAGGCCAGAAACTAAAAAGACGGAGACCCAGACATCTTGTTCCAGACTCAAGCTAAAATGTAGGCGTCACAGGAGCACATGCAGAGAAGGACCCGAGAATACTTCAGCAAGCTTGCCATAGAAGCAACAGACGCACCAATTCTTTTATTCTCAGTTTTTAAAATTTCCTTATTTATTTTTGAAACTCCTAGGTTATCTTAGATGTGGCAAGAGAAACTGATGGGTAGGCTGGTTTGTGTCTGAATGCCTGTGCTGAAGTGGTGTGAGTTGTGTAGCAATAGATGAGCAATTATCCTGTTTGCTTTCAGATTCCCTATTTCTGCTTTCTCTGTGATGGTCCCCACAAACAGTATTTCCTGAACTCCTTTGTTGTCTGGCTGCAGTCTGGGTTTGGCTAAAGGGAGATGGAGCCTGAGACTGAAGGGTAAAAGGAGAAAGAAGCCACGGTATGTCCTTCCACGCTCTCTCACTTTGGGGCTGCATCTCCAGAGTTGGAGGCATCTCCTTCGAGGTCCTAGTTCCTGCCACTCCCCACCCACCCCCAGCGCCACCCCAGGGCACCGAGAACTCTGCCTCCTTCCATATTCCTGCAGCCCAAGGCCTGGTAGTGTCTTCAGTCTTTGTGTGGCCTCATCACCCTTGATTTGCCCTTTCTGTTCATCCTGTGCTTTATGACCATTCTCCTATTGAACCCCAGGTCATGAATTGTGTTTTCCTGACTCTACCTGGACTGATGAAATCATGTTAGATACAATTAACTCAGAACTTTAGTAAAAGTGCTCTGTTGGCTGAGCTCCAAGGCAGATCTGCCTAACATTCCATTCCATTCCAGAAACAAAAGTAGTTTGTTAGTCACAGATACAGAGAATAGACTGGTGATTGCCAGAGGGGAGTGGGGAGAGGGACGGGCAATATAGGTGAGGGGGACTAAGATGTACAAACTTCAAGTTATAAAATAAGTAAGTCACTAGGATGCAATGTACACCCTAGGAAATATGATCAATAATATAGTAGCACAATAACATTGTATGGTGACAGATGGTAACTAGACTTACCATACTGATCATTTTATAATGTAGAAAAATATTGAATCACTATGTGGTAAGCCTGAAACTAATATAATATTGTCTGTCAAATATAATTCAACTTTTAAAAGACAGAGAAGTACACATTAAAGAAATAGTGTGATATAACTTTATACTCATTGGATGGGGGTCTAGAGGAAACGGTAGTATGATACACGTTGGTCGTGAGAACATTAAGATACTTAGTATTTTGGGAAGAAAATACAGCAACATTTATCAAAAAATACATGTCCCCATCTATTCAACACTTCCATTCTAGGAAACCTATCTGGTATAAACACTAAAGGACAAATCTTGCCATAAAAACATAAGTACAAGTTTGTATGAAAAAAGTGTTTGTCAATGATACCTTATATTTATACACTTATATTTATATTTACACTTTACAGTGTAAATTGCTTTCATATAAATGATCTCATGTGATCCCTATAATAACTCTTGTGAAAAAGGAAGGAGAAGAAATAGAATTGCCTACAATTACCTAGCTAGTAGTAGTAGCCAAAGTAAAGGAGATATTTTGACTTAAATCTTCTGTCTCGAAGTCCCAGGATTAAAATAATAATTTTTAAATGGCCCGATATATGAAAAAACATATTTAATAACAAGAGGTAATGTTTCTGTAGTTTATATTAAGTCCATTCAGGCATATTTTATAATTTTATTTTTATTGCCTTTTTTATGTTGGTTCTTCTATGATCTTGTGCACATAAATTTAGATCATTGCACCACTTCTCAAAAATATCAAAACAGTAAAAACACGTCTTGAAAGGGGGCTACAGGAAAAATGAAACATAAAAATTAGATGGGTAGATATTAACTTAAAAAATAAATGACACTTTGGGGAATTTGGCATCTTCTTACAGAACACAACACATATGCATGTATTAAAACATATTTGATAGTTTAGAGTACCTTAATATAGTTCACAATAAAAAATCATGAACTTAATGACCAAGTAACTTATAAAAAAGTCTTTACACTATAATTGCATATTGATGCATATTAATTAAATTCTATGGCCCAATAATCATCTTTTATTTTTTCCTATTTCTGAATTTTGGTTTTGAAGGAAACCAGAAATGTTACTCCAAATATGCCTCTTTGCTGAAAGCATTTGAAAAGTTGTGAGCGGAAGTTTCCTCCTCTTCTGCCTAAAGGCAGGAGGCAAATTCTACTGGAGACAGATGCTCACCAATCCAGAGACCACACTAAAGGGATCTGCAAACAAACCTTGTTAAACTAATGCTCCTGGCTGGTGTAGCTCAGTGGATTGAGCGCGGGCCTGCGAACCAGAGGATCGTGGTTCGATTCCCAGTCAGGGCACATGCCTGGGTTGCAGACCGGTTCCCTGCAGGCCAACTCCCAGCAGGGGACGCACAAAAAGGCAACCATACATTGATGTTTCTCTCTCTCTCCTTCCCCTCTAAAGATAAATAAATAAATAAATAAAATTAAAAATAATAAAAAAAAATAATGCTGATCTTCTTATGTGAGGAGGAGCAGGAATAAGACTACCCTCAGCCCAGAAGTTTTGTGTTGTCAATTCCTCACAAATCTATTGTTTCTTTGTCTAAAAGGTATAAAAGTTTCTGGCTCTAGTCATTTCTTCAAGTCTTCATTCTCTTGTGAAGACCCCCATACACATATAAAAATTTAGTAAAGCTTGTATGCTTTTTTTCCTGTTAACATATCTTGTCAGTTTAATTTTCAGACCCACCCAGGAACCCTAGGAGGATTGAGTAAAACTTTTTTCTCCCCTATTGCTCATCTAGTTCCAAAACATATGTAAATGATGTAATATATACCAATTTCCGATTCCAACAACCTATTATTAAAAATTTTAGATAATTGCTCAAATAGAACCTATATGTCTTGGAGAAAGTATCATATTTACTTACTTATAATTCCAAATTGTGTCTCTATGTCTTTGCAAAACCTCTTTCATTTGAAATATGCCCCCTTCCATTCTTCCCCCCATCCACTTGGCCATTCTCCTGGGCTCCATTATGGCCCTGCACTGGAGACAACCTCATCTCCCTCTGCCGAGCAACACTGGCACCTGATTTTGACCAGTGGCCACTGGATTGAGGTTCACATAGCACATTTACTGGAAAACAGCTGGAGAATTCCTTGGACTGTGTCACTCAAAATAGATTCATCCTAGGCTGGTGGGATTGAGCTGGGTCAGCAAGACCTTCTCAGTGCACAGGGTGCCTGAGCACATGACGATGTGGCCCTGACTGAGCTAAGCTGTGGGATTTGGGCCTGGCTGATGTGTATTTTAAGCAGAATGGCCCCACAGGACTGTTAGAGGCTGTGAGCAATGAGGGGACAAGCTTTCCTCAACTTCTGCTGTCCTCACCCAATGACATGGTTCATGCTTGTCAGTGGGTTACCCAACTGGTCACCCACTCACTCAGGACCTATATTTAAGTACTTCTGGCAACAGAGTAGCCACTCATTTCCATGGCTCTCCAACTGAAAAGGTTACTCTGGGAAGTTAGGATGCTTTCCAGACATTATGTAATTGGCAATGTAATTGTAATTGCAATTGCATTGCAGAAAATACCAGTAACACTCAGCATTTTCACAAGATAATTTAGTCACATCCTGAGTACTCATCTGGGTGAATCAGAGAGAAAAAGAGACACAAAGGGAAATTGGAGCTCAGTTTGGGTTGAACTTGGCACTTCCTCTCATCTTTAGTCTCACTAATGAAGGGAAGCACACTACCAGGATCTCATGGTGCTAAGGTGTTGCAAAAATTACAGAAAAGTTTTGGTTCCTCTATGTTGCCATGTATTTGCAAAATCTAGTTGGTTAGCCTTAAAATATTCAAGTCTTTTTTCTTTAGTTTTCAGTAAAATATTGAAAAGGTCTTTTGACATGTGGTAAGTTGAGTCTCTGAGCATTTACTCATTCATGTTAGTGGATTTCAAGCATCGTTGCTGGCTCTTGGTTTTCCCAAAAGTACTCTTTCTGGTTTTTCTTAAAAGGCAATGTGCGGACATCTCGTAATCCAGCACATGTGTATTAAAGGCCTCCTTGGTGGCAGGCTTTGGTGTCAAGTGCTAGATGCGTTCTTTTTGCTTGGTACTGTATTGTCACTGAACTAGGTAAGTGCTGCTGATGTGAAAAGACATTGCTGAAGAGAAAAACAGATGAAGAGAACAATAGAATTTACCACACATAACTAAAACGGGAAATGCTTACTAGTTCCGCCCAGGTCAGACAGAAAAGAAGTAGTCCCAGGCAGACAATTTGCATCTTTGAGAATCTCTGTGAAAAGACAATATATATATATTTTACCCTACAGCATTGCCAATTACAACTGAAACTCTAAGTATAAATATATCACAAAGTATACAAACACCATTCCCCCTACAAGTCCTTTTTTAAGGAAAAAAACCTCCTTGTAATTTACTTATATTCAAGCGTGGATGCTTAAATGTAAGTGCTTTCATAGGTCTAATTATTCCAATATGAAACTGAAAATTGTCCAATGTTATTGAGGGAATGAGGTCAGTTATTAGAAATAAATTGTACAAACACTTATTTGCTTCATTGTCAGCCCAAACTTTTCCTTATTGTCTTTAGAAAGATCATTTACTTTATATAATTTGTAATAACATTAAGTTAGTATAGCAGCTTATAAGATACTTTTTAAATGGTTTGTCAGGGTAGCAGCCTCCACAGTGAGGAATACAATCTTGTCTGCTACCTGGCTGGTGCCCCGATCAGTGTACTCACGTCATTAGCAATGTGTCTGATCAGGTGCCCATCCATGGGCTGGAGAGGGAAACAACTTGTGTGATAGTTATATTACTAGCTAACATGTACTGAGTGCTAAAATGAGCCACGCATTATTCTAAGTATTTTACACGTGTTCAATTAATTGAGCCTCATAATAGCTTTCTGAGTTAGGTGGCTCATCATTCCTATTTCATAGGTTAGGAAATAGACACAGAAAGTCAAATAACTTGCCCCAGAATTCCCAAGTATTAAGGGGCAAAACTGAAATAAAGAACCTGGCAATGTAGATAGAGAGCTAGTATGTTTTTAATCAAAACTTTATACTGCCTCAAACATTTCTATTATTTTACTTATTACAGAAAAGTCTAAATGTAGTTGATTTATGGGCAAATTATGTTTTATATTGGGATCAACAAAATTATATTTAAAATGTTAACATTTACCTGTGGATAAAGGTACATGTTTAATGCTTTGGTAAATATATTAAGGGCCTCTAGTTAGTTCACTTAAGTGGCCATTAGATTGAGGAAAACAAGTCAACATAACCTTGGATTACAAATCTGTTGCATTTGATAAATAGTTAAGTATTTTACTATCCACCACACAGTCATATAGCAACCAACATGAGAGTAAGAAAGTTACCCCACTCTGAGAATACTTGGGGGAAATCACTTTTAGTGAGGAAATAATCTGAATACTGTTGTAATCTTTAAACATCTCAGGGTAAAAACACTTTTATTTGGAAAAATAAATATAACTTTCATATATCCTGAAATCCTAGGCCACTCTCTTCAAAATTAATACAGTCTTAAGAAGCTTAAGTCTAACTATAATGTAGCCACCCAAACATTTTAGAGATCAGGACAACACAAGTCACTTATTAAATGACTTAATGCTGAGAACTGTCAGCAAAGACAATACCAGCACCAGTGGGGTTGGGAAGCGCGACTACGACGCCGCCGTTACCCTTGTTCTGGTTGCTAAGCGGAGGTACAGAGCAATGTCAGAGCCTCTCTGTTGTGGATCTTGATGATGCTGACAGTCACATCAAAGAAACATGGCCATCGCTTTTAGTTGACAATTTCTAGAGCTTAGTAACACACTTTCTATTCTATAAAATAAAGTACTAAGTATTACACACTTGTGCTCAGGAGAGAATACCTTCAATTTGTACTTATTTTTCAAAAGTAATCTCTCTACCTGATTGGCGTGCATCCTGAAAATGTAAACAATTACATTGTAAAGATATAAAGAACGTCAAGAAAGCCAAATTACCTGGTATCTTTTACCTCCAGAATACCTGGGTTCTTCTGCAGGCTTAGCAGTTTCCGGGCATTTTGCTGAAATTTAAAGTTTGTTAGAGTCCCCAATGGCCAATCAGCATTGGCTCACCTAGCACTAGCAGAAACAATTTGTTACCAGTGCCCACAGATAACCATAGGGGGCAAAGTAATTTTAATCTAAAAATGTTTTTGTGGTGGAAAGCTGCTATCAAATGTTCCAGAAAGTGGGATAAACCAAAAATATAAATAGCTCAGTTTGGTATATCATGTTGTCAGATAATTAAAATTGATTTTAGAACTATTAATTTGGACTGACTGGATAGCTAACAAGTTTATAAATGGAAAAAGCTTTAGCTATCTTTTATGTAGAAAGTTTATCATTTCCATTTTGTCTGAATTAAATTCAGCAACATTTAACAAAAGTATCGAGTTCCTATTGTGTGACAGGCATTGAGGAACCAGTGAATAAAACAGAAAAATAAGCTCTGTTTTCATGGAGTTTATAATTTGGTGGGGAGTCAGATAAACAGAATAAATAACATGTATTACATTAGACAGTCACACAGACAGTCTAAGAAAAAAAAACTTTGCAGGGAGGGAGTGTGGACACTAGGTTAAAATTTAAGTAGGGAGTCCTGGGAAGGGCTCATGGGGAGATTGACTTATGAGTGAGGCTTGTAGACATATGACTGTCCAAGGGAAGAGCATTCGAGGTAGACGGAAGCAGAATAGGAGAGCCCAGAAGCAAGAGCCTGCTGGTTTGTTCCAGAAACAGAGAAGAGATCAGCTTGGCTGAAGGGAATGACAAGGGCAATACAGGAATAAGGTCAGAAGGGCATCAGATGGCAGATGATAAAGGGCCTATGGGCCACAAGCCAAGTCTTGTGAGAAGGAAGCCCTTGGAGGTTTTAGGCAGAGGACTAACTGAGGGAGTGAATGAAGTAAAAAGAGGCAGAGGCTGGAAGTTCTTTAGGTAATCTGAGGAAGAGCTGGTTGGGACTTGAACCAGAGTGGTAGCAGAAGGGATGGGGAGAAGTGGTTATATTTTGAATATGTCTTGAAAGCAAAGTGCTCTGAGCAACACTCTAACCTTATGAGTATCTGCTATAGCTTTTTCTGTAAGCCAGCCTCTAGCCTTTGTCACGGACCAGAGGTGGTGGGCCACCTATTCGGCCACCGGCCCTACAGGTAACACCAGCATCAAGGAATAATGACAGGGACCAACACAGGTAACTATGCTATTCACTTAGCTTTTATTAATGCAGATTCAATCCAAATCTGTAATAACCCAGTAACAATAATAATCACTCAGAAACAATCAGCAATAACATCACACAAGAGAACTGGGGGATAGCAAACCTGAGTCCCAAGAGTCCAGATCAGGTCCCTGTCCAGGGGGTCAGCATCTTGCAAGGCAGAGTCTACCACCGCTTCAGAGGCAGCTAGGGCAGTGTCAATCAGAGCAGCAGAGCATCTCTCAGCCGTCTCATCTCCTCTCCGCTGTCTCAGCTGTGAGTTCTAAGGTTTTTGCTTTCATACTATTGTAGGATGCAATGTTGCATCAGCCTCTGATTAACACATGGTGTTCTGTGCTACCTCAATAAGCACATGTTGATTGTGTTGCTCTACTGAGTGTGCTCTGAGAGGGTGGCATTACCCTTTTAGGTAAGCACCTGTTGCCTACCACGTTGTACTGCACCTGCTCAAGAGGTTTCATCATCCCTCTGAGTCATTGCTCTACTGCGCATGCTCTAAATACGGCTTCGTAGTTGACAGGACTGACACCATCTTAGTTCAGTCCTGCTCTCCACATTAAGCCAATGGAATCAGCTGATGCAGGAGATGTGGGTCATGAGAGAAAACCAAGCATAAAAAACGACACCAAGTTTTTTGCTTTGAACAACTGGTGGAATAAAGCTGCCTTCTACTGACACAGGGAAACTGCAGAAGAAGTTTGGGGAGAGATATTGAGAGTTTGGGTTTGGATGTGAATGCATTTACATTAGAACTATATGTGAAAGATCAATAGAAGATAAAATTATTTTCCCCATACCAAGTGATAAGCTCTACCTATAAACACAACTTTAACAGATTATGAGTGATATCTAATAAGAGTTAAGTGTAAATTTCCAATTTCTCCTAACTCCCAAAACAGACAAAAACATGAAGCACAAATAGCTCTTGGTTAGCTTTAGCTGAGAGAATAGTGTCTTTTCTAGTTCAGGATAATCCTTACTTTGCTTCATCCAAATTCTGAAGCTCTTCCAAGAGTCTGTAGCTGGTTTTTAAAACACTTGCCAGGACTAAAATTTGAGCTATTGAGCTGGGGTCACTGTTGATTCACAATCATTCAACCGTGAATCCTGGAGTATTTGAACATAGTCACTGACAATGGAAACATGTAACTTTATTAGCTTTGGAGTCAAACTTACCTGAGTTCAAATACTGACTTGCTGCGGTCAGTTGCTTAAGCAACTAAATTGAACTTCTGTAAACCTGAATTTCTCCATCTGAAAATGGGGGGAGCATAGTAATAAGCTAAATTTTCTTTGAATGATTAATCCAAGTGTTATTCTAGATGTGGTACATTAACTCATTTAATGTTTACAAGAACTCTACTCTGTAGGCACTGCTATTATCGTCCTGATTTTAGTGATGAGACGTAAAGCAGTTAAGTGACTTGGTTAGGGTCACTTAGCTAGCAAGTATGAAAAGGCAGAATTTGTAATTAAACAATCTGACTCCCAAGTGAGGTTTGAGAACCACGGCATTATACTGTCTCATAAAGTCAGCATAAATATAAATTGACAAATATCCACAAGGTGCTTAGACCAGTAGCTGATTCTAAATTAAATGATAAATAAATGATATCTATCCATCCCAGCCAGTCTTCCTATTATGAAATAATCTGGTATTCAGATAACATCCTTCTGTACCTCCTTCTGTCCTGTTTTCCTGCCATATCTTCCTCTAGGACTGATTTGACAAGGGGGAAAAAAGCAAAGTAGGGGAAAATAGTAGAATTGAAGTTTAAGAGCTATTCTCTAGGCATCCTAAATATTAATGACCAGAATTTCATCAAAGCACAAAGGATTTCGGTGATCCGGATACAGACTAACAAGGACATGGGAATAAAGGAGACAACAAGAAAGAGTGCTGTAAGACTGAACAACAACAAAAGCTATGGGAAGGGAAGACAGATGTGAATAGCACAAAAATGCCTGTTTTGACATTCCTTTAAGGCAAGGAATAATCAGGAGTTTCTGTAACAATTAGTAATGAAATGTTTTAAGGTTGTACATCATAACATAGTATTGACTTTATACTTTTGAAAGATCAGTTAAAGTAAGCACCTGTATGTGCTTCATATATGGCACAGCCTTAGAAAATGTTGATTTTTTAATTGATATTATTGTAGTTTCAGACATTGCTTTTCTTTGTTTTTCATTTTCCCAAAAAACTTTAGGGTGTATGAAAGAGATCTCCCCTTTATTCAAGTCATGGGATAACATCTAATTTTATGTAGATGAAGTTGTATTCTACAAGAGAAACTTCATAGAATTATAAGAGGAAAAAGTTGATATAACTACTAGCCCTACTGAGGAGTAACTGGCAGTGGCTAAATATATATGCTCCCAAAGCTAAAATGAATTCAAAGTTTAAAAAAATTCAACTTGAGCTTTAAATTTAGAACCTACAATTAACAAAAGCAAAAAACAAAAAGCAAAAAAACCAGCCTCTTCTGACTGGAGGGTTGCAGAGAAAAAGCTCTAGGGGAGAAACAGTGAGACTGTCCAAATTCTGTGAAGGGGGAGTGCTACTTCTAACCTCTTGTAGCTTGTTCCCTGGGTTGGTCTTGAGCTTCAGAAATTCAACATACATTTTCTAAAGTTGTTTTGTAATAAGTAGTTTTGCTTTAAATTTCTTAGGAACGAATAAACAAAGTTAAAGATCAGGGTTCTGTAAAAAAAAGGTTATCTATCCTCACACCATCTCGATTTAACTAGAAAACAACACAAAGTAAAATGAAACTAGGAAGCAATACAAAAGGGCAAGAAATGGACACTTGAACTTTCCCCAAGTTCTTGGTTCATGGTGCAAGTACAGATATTTCCACCAATGCTGCACTTGCCTGGCTTTTCTGGGCCAGGCTGATATTGTTCCTCAAATAGATTTCAAGAGAAAAGTACCTCATGGAACTTGTTTCACTTTGTGGTGGCTTTTAAAACTTCTTACCCCTAACTTGAAAGAGAACAATCATTTAAAATATTAGCTAACTAGGAACTTACAATTTTCCACTATTGTACCCTCATTCAAGAATAAGAATTTGTTTCTTTGTTTTGTTTTGTTCTGGTCTATTTCTTGAACCTCTTACTCATCTTCTCTCTACTTGTGCTCTAGGACCAGTTGATTTGGTATACATTTTTTTTTGGCTTAGCATTGTAGGCAATCTTTTAATCCACTGTCCCAAATTATCCTTAAAACTATTGGGTAACACATTCCTCTGTATCATCTTAAGCAGTTAGACATAAACATGTAAAACATATATATTTTTTATGGCCATTCTTGGCCATTCTTCTGGTCAAGATGGAGGCACAGGTAGACATACTGTGCCTCCTCACACAACCAAAAGAAGGACAACAACTATTTAAAAACAAAAATCAACCAGAACTGACAGAAAATTGAACCGTCTGGAAATCTGACAGCCAAGGAGTTAAAGAAGAAACTTTCATCTAGATGGGAAGGAGGGGCGAAGACAGGTAGCCAGGGCAGAGAAGGCTCGCAGCAAAGCCAGGGCTGGCAGACCCAGTGAGGCAGTGGATTGTGGAGGGGCGTGGAGCCCAAGGCAGCTGGCTGACTGGGAGGTCCCACATTCTCATGCAGATAAACCAGGTGAAACTGGAGAGCAAGACAGACTGTGCAATCCAGGGTTCTAGTGCAAAGAAATAAAGCCTCAAAACACCTGTGGGGGTTGAGGTGGTTGGAGAGACTCCCAGCCTCACAGGAGAGTTTGTTGGAGAGACTCACAGGGTCCTAGAATATACACAAACCCACCCACCCTGGTGCTGAGCAATCAGCACCAGAAGGGCCCAATTTATTTGTGGATAGTAGGGTAAGTGACTGAAATTTGGCAGAGAGTGGAGCAAGTGCCACTGTTTTCTCTGGGACCCCTTCCCCACATATAGCTTCACAACCCAACAATGTAGGCTGCCCTGCCTGGGTGAACACCTAAGGGTCCTCCCCTCACTACATAATAGGTGCTTCAAGATAAACAAAAATGTCCCAAATGAAAGAACAGATCAAAGCTCCAGAAAAAATACAACTAAGCAATGAAGAGGGAGCCAACCTATCAGACACACAGTTCAAAACACTGGTAATCAGGATGTTCACAGAACTGGTTGAATTTGGTCACAAATTAGAGGAACAAATGAAGGTTATGCTAATTGAAATAAAAGAAAATGTACCGGGAACCAATAGTGATGGGAAGGAAACCAGGATTCAAATCAATGATGTGGACCAGAAGGAAGAAAGAAACATCCAATCAGAAAAGAAAGAAGAAGCAAGAATTCAAAAAAATGAGGAGAGGCTTAGGAACCTCCAGGACATTTTTAAACATTCCAACATCCAAATTATAGGGGTACCAGAAGGAGAAGAGGAAGAGCAACAAGTAGAAAACTTATTTGAACAAATAATAAAGGAGAACTTCCCCCATCTGGTAAAGGAAATAGACTTCCAGGAAATCCAGGAAGCTCAGAGAGTCCCAAAGATGTTGGACCCAAGAAGGAACACACCAAGGCACATCATAATTACATTAGCCAAGATTAAAATGAAGGAGAGAATTCTAGAAGCAGAAAGTGATAAGGGGACAGTCACCTACAAAGGAGTGCCCATCAGACTATCAGCAGATTTCTCAAAAGGGACCTTACAGTCAAGAAGGGGCTGGAAAGAAGTATTCAAAGCCATGAAATCCAAGGACCTACAGCCAAGATTGCTCTATCCAGCAAAGCTTTCACTTAGAATGGAAGGGCAGATAAAGTGCTTCTCAGATAAGGTCAAGTTAAAGAAGTTCATCACCAAGCCCTTATTATATGAAATGTTAAAGGGACTTATCTAAGAAAAAGAAAATAAAAAATATGAACAGTAAACTGACAGCAAACTCACAATAATTAGCAACCACACCTAAAGCAAAAACAAAAACAAACTAAGCAAACAAGTAGAACAGGAACAGAACCACAGAAATGGAGATCACATGGAGGGTTATGAACAGGGGAGTGGGAGGAGGACTGAGGGGGAAAAGGTACAGAGAATAAGTAGCATAGATGGTAAGTAGAAAATAGGGGTAGAGTAAGAATAGTATGGGAAAAGGAGAAGCCAAAGAACTTATAAGTATGACCCATGGACAGGAACTAAAGGGGGGGAAGGTGGGTGGGAGAGGGTGTGCAAGGTAGAGAGGAGTGAAGGGGGGGAAAATGGGACAACTGTAATAGCATAATCAATAAAATATTAAAATAAAAATAATAGCATTAAACATTTTCATGTATTCTAACATAAAATGACTACCTTCTAATTTATATACACAACAAATGCATGGCATTTCCCTTCTGAACCAATGGGGAAATCTTTATAGTGTAAAAGAGGAAAAGAGTGGCCCTGGCTGGTGTAGCTCAGTGGATTGAGTGTGGGCCTGCGAACCACATGATCACGGTTCGATTCCCAGTCAGGGCACATGCCTGGGTTGCAGGCCAGTTCCTAGCAGGAGACTCATGAGAGGCAACCGTACATTGATATTTCTCTCCCTCTCACCTTCCCTTCCCCTCTAAAGATAAATAAATAAAATCTTAAAAAAAAAAAAGAGGAAAAGAGTGGAAAACAGGGGATTGTTAAGCCATCTTCTCTCTCCCATATTGACCTTAAAAGCTGTTAAGGCTTTAGGCATTTCATAGAAGCATTTATTCCCCATTGATCTCCAGAATAAAGTCCAGAATGGGTGTGCTGGGAGTCTTGCCTTATTTTTAGCAGAAGAAAATGTCTTTGCTTTGCCCTGGCTGTTGTAGCTCAGTGGACTGAGCATGGGCCTGTGAACCAAAGGGTCGCTGGTTCAATTCCCAGTCTAGGGCACATGCCTGGGTTGCAGGCCAAGTCCCCAGTAGGGGGAATGTGAGGGGCAACCACACACTGATGTTTCTCTCCCTATCTTTTTCCTTCCCTTCCCCTCTCTCTAAAAAAATTTTTTAATGAAAAAATAAATCTTTTAAAAAATGTTTCTGTTTTAAATATGTTCATAAGTATCAATATTCATCTTAAGTTTTAAAAAGGTCATTTTCCCCTAAAACATCACTTACAACCTTTCTCATTTACCCCCAAATTATTTTTATTTTTATTTTTTCTCTCAGTATTTGGAAATTTCAACAGAGGGACATAAAAATTCCAGCCACATGTGAAACCACAGAGGGTCACAGAACAGCGTGAAGCTAGCTAGCTGTGTTCTTTTCTCTAGACTGTTTGTTTACTCATTCAACTATTACTAGCAAAGAGAAGACATGTCAATATAATCTTATTTTATTTTTATATTAGGAAGATTTTTTATTACACCTTAAAATGTAACTCAGAGGATGTAGCTAAAATGTAATTATAATGATACCAACCTTCTCCTTCAGGACATGATGACATTGCTGGAAGTGGCCACAAAACTTTGTTGTGTGACCTCAAGGGGGAAATATCTCTCATTCTTAAAACAGTCTTTTTCAGAGTTTGACACTTTGTTTTTCAGAACCAAAATCTTCCCTTTAGGACACAAAATATGACTATACTTACCAGCTAGTTATTCATTGTTTTGGACACATACCAATGTTTTCTTACCAAATTAGAGTGTATCTATTCTTCTAAGTTTTTAGTTTTTTAGTTCATGTTTATCTGCATTATTATTTTATTGTAACTGTTATGACTTTCTTAATTCTCATGAACTCAGATTTTCTCTTATGCCTGGCAGTTCCTGTTCTAGTTATCTATTGCTATGTAACACACTATCTCAAAACTTAGTGGTTTAAACACCAATTAATTATTATCTCTCAAGGTTTTGTATGGGTTGACTTGGCTCAGCTATGAGGTCCTCACTTGGCATCTATCCTTTCAGACATTCAGGGCAGGTATAAAAGTTACCTGAAGACTTGACGGGGCTGTCTGACCCAGGTGCCACCCCAGTGCTTTATCTCATGACCTCTCTCTTCAGCAGCACAGGATGAACTTCCTACATGGTGGCTCAAGACTTAGAACACTCAGTGGGTTAAAAACTCATTAACTGGATTTGTTGGTCTAAGAATAAAAGTTGCTGGGCACCTTACATTCAGTTATGCTCTGTTCTTTTTAAGGAGGCCTCTTCCTTTTTGAGGTCCTTTGTCTGTTCAGGCCTCAGTGGATTGGACATACTTACCCACAGAGTTGAGGGCAGTCTACTGCACTGAGATCCACTCTTCAAATGCTAATGTAATCCAGAAGTGCTCTCAGGCACATCCTGAGATAATGTTTAATTTGAGCATCCCTTGGCCCAGTAAATTGACTCATAGAATTTACTATTAAGACGCTAGGTTTGATGATAACCCATTCTACAAAGCAGAAGTAATGGTTTCTGTTGGGCAGTTTTGCCATAACTGTCCTACAGCTAGAATCAAGATCAAGCTTTCCCTCAGCTGGCTAAAGGTTGAGACTTATCTAATAATGTCTTTCATAAAATTTCAAAAGATAATTACTGTAGTGAAAATATTATCCTTATATATTACTTATCAAAGATAATACTTCTTGATGTGTTCAGGTCTGGAAACTATATGAAGTATTTAATTAAGTATCTGTAGAAAGGAGACAACTCACAGATTACTATATCAAACACCAGAAATTTTACTATTTTTTTAAGAGTGTGAAACAAAAGACCAAGCCTCAAGTTGGAAGAAAATAAAATAAGTAATGAATTCACTGACAGTTTGTATATATTCTAAGTTATTAAACAGCTAAATTATAAACTAATCAAATTTTTATACTTAGGACTTTAATTAATCATCTAAATCAAGATTCAGCAAACTGTGGCTTTTGGGCCAAATCTGGCCCATTACCTGCTTTTGCAAATAAAGTTTTATCAGAACACAGCCATGCTTATTTTTTAACATAATGTCTATGGCTGCTTTTGCTACAAACAGATTTGAGTAATTGTGACAGAAACCATACGGCCTGAAAAGCAAAAAATATTTCCTATCTAACCCTTTACAGAAAAAGTTTGCTGACTTCTATTTTACAGAGAAAGTTTGATGACCCCTGACTAAAATAGTGAAGACTAAATTATCTCTGAATTTTAAAAAGAGATAAGACAAGTTCTGCATATATTGGTGGAGGTCTTATGTTCTTGATAATGGGTGTCAGTGAAATACAAGGGGGAAAACATCCTGAAAAAGAACAGAATAAAATATAGTGCAATTCACATGGGACCTTTTTTCTTGGACCAACAAACCAAGTTAATGTGTTTCTAACCCACAGAGTATTTTCAATATCTTAGAGCAGAAAATATTTACAAATGTTTGCATTTGGGTAAACAGAAGGTCCAAGTGATTGCTTCATGGTTTCCTTTTAATTAATATTCTTTTTTAGTGAGATTTATATTTCCTGACATTAGAGTAATCTTTTCAAAAGAGTTTATATTTTTCTGATTCTCTCTCATGTTCATTATTTCTTCTCATCGTTCAGAGTGATTCACTTTGCCTAGAGATGGATTGGGTTTTGTTTTGTTTTGTTTTGTTTTGTTTTGTTTTGTTTTAATAAGAGGAATCCAAATGGAAAGAGAGTCAACTTTTGTTTTTGTTTTTGTTTTAGTTCCAAAATAGGCATTTGGAACTCTCAATAGAAGCTATCACTTCCATAGCCAAAGATTTAGCTTTTCATGGCTTAACTTTTGTTATGAGAAGGAAAGGTCATAGGAGACTAACAGGGTCAGCCATGAAAGAAACAAGGTATAGAATTTATGTCACAATAATAAATCAAAAAGGGTGAGGGCTATTCAGTGTTTCCCATGGATTAAATATGCACCACCCCAGGGTTCCAGTTGCAGAGGATATTGGTTGAGGCATCATGTTGAAGGAGATAAGAAGGACTTAAAATGAGGGGATGGGAGCTAGGGTGACCACAGGGAGAGGGACAGAGTCATTTCTGAGAGCAGTTGCCCTGTGGCCATGCTCATACCCATAGACCATCCACTGCCTGGTGAGGGCCTGCGTGTCTGCCAGGGATCATCTCACAGAAGTAATCCTCCTTATGCCCTAAGATCTTTCTAAGCTCATCCCAATTCCTCTGTGTGTCTAGCTCCTTCAGAATAGCCCAACACTCATAACCCTCCCACATTTGGAATCTGAAAGACGTAAGTAGAGGAGGAGCTCTGTTACACTTCCTGACAGCCTTACCCATTTCCATACAGACTCACGGCCAAGGATTGACTGCAGTCCCACCTGAGTCTTGGCAAAGTGCCCTGTGATTTCACATGCAGCCAGGAGGGATAAGTAGTTGGTGAGGAGATGCCATAGGGGTTTCTCATTCACCCCTCTATGTTATGGGAGATGGTCCATATATTTATCATATATTCCTAGTTTCCTTTGAGCACCAAACTTTCAGCCTTGACCATCTTAGGGTTTAACTGCAGACTTCTGTGTAAGCCTATCCACATGTCTGGAGTTGAGAGCTGGCTCTTCAATGGCAGAATGACCTACCTACCACCTGCGCTGTCTGTCGTGTGGCCCTCCCACTCAGTGTTATCTGTGGGATCAACAATGCAGGTTGCTGACACCATGCTGATCCTGGTTCTGCTCTCAGTGTACGTAATAAACTGTCCAGCACTGTTTGAGCCCATTATCTCCCTAGCGCCTGAACAAATGGAGTTGTGGTGTGTGACCCTTACAGCACAGCTGAGATCCTCATGACTTTGTTGTCCATCCCGCTGCCACTTAGGGCATACCTGATGGCTTAACAAGGGACAGTTTGACAACAGCATGAAAGGATATTTCTTTTTTATTAGCTGTCTATGTTCTCAAAGAGATTCTTCTAGGTTCTCAAAGAGACTCTTCTTGGGTCATCTGAGCATGCCATAAAACCTGTAAAATCACTTATTAACTCTAAGGGGCAAAAGAGTAAACTATCATTAGGGTTGCTATCATCCAAAATTTCCTCTTCTGATTCCCAGGTAAACTCACTTAACAGGGTGATTGATCTTTTCATACAAAGAATGAAGCTCCGAGAGATATACAGGGTGTGGAGCCTGGAGCAGCCTCCTATCCTCCACGTACCCATTATGTCATCTCGGTTGCTAAATGTCTGTAACTCAGTTTCATTACCTGTAAAACGACAACTTCCAGTAACTGTTAGAATTAAATGTAGTGACATATGTAAAATTCTTGGAATAGAACTGGCACACAGTAGGTGTATAATAAGCATTAGCTATAAATTAATGAAAATAGTGGTTCTCAAACTCTAATGTGTGTTGGGATCACTGCTCCACCCCCAGTGCTTCTGACTCAGTAGGCTGTGGATGGTGCTCCAGAATGTGCACTTCTAACAAGCTCTCAGATGCCGATGCTGCTGATCTGATGACTATACTTTGAGAACTATTGAGTTATAATTTATTTGCATGTAAGTTTCAGAGACCTACAATCACAGTAGCTTAAAGAGAGTACAAGTTTATTCCTAAAGTTTGGGTGTCCAAGGCTGGTGTAGTGCTCCTTGGAATCAGACTTTTTCTTTCTTGTCACCTTGCCATTCATAAATTGTTGTTCATAAACACTGCCATAGATGTGCCACCACCATGGTGGAGTTCCAGCTGGTAGAAGAGAGAAATTGGAAATGGAAGAGAATAATACTTTTTACGGGGACAACTGAGAAATTGCATACATCAAATCTACTCATAGCCAGAACTTAAATCAAATGACTACATCTAGCTCCAAGTGAACTGGAAGAAATACACATTTATTCTATAGCCAGCTAATAAAACAAGGCTCTATTACTCAGAGAGCAAAGAAAGAACAGATATTAACAGGCATTTAGATGATCTTCCACAGCTACAAACTGCTTTCTACATGTAAGCAATGCCAAAATAATTTTCTATGGGTAAGAGAATATAAATATCTAACTTTATTTCCCTTAAGTATGAGCATAGCTTATTTCATTTTTAATCTTTTCTCCATTGAGAAGAGTCTTTTGATTCCTTCTCAGGGGAGACATCATCTTGGAAGAATAAAAATGTTCTTCTTTCTTTTCTAACGATTTGAATTCTCAACATAATGCTTCCAGATAGGCCATTGATGAAGGAATATGGAAAACAGATCTTTGATGGAGAAAGTTAAAGGGAATTTGGAGCTAGGGGCCAGCAAGGCCAGCTGGTTAGGATGGCAGAAGGGGGCAAGAATGCTAACATGTGATCTTACGTAGAAAAAATATTTCAGGAGGGAGGTTTCCATGCAGAAGATTTTGCATGTATGACTGAGAAAACTGTAAGAGGCATTGCTGATGGCATAGTTATGTTAGATCACAGTCCTCACCAGCCCACCCCTTTTTCTTCCTCTAAGAACTTCATGTTGCTTCCATCTGGGGCTCTGGGTAGTTGATTGTCTTCATGCCTCACCATCTGACTTCCTACTCGTGTTCATGACTGGTGAGGCCGTGAATCTTTCCTCTTTTGGCTGACATTGTTTACTCCAAGAAATGCTTTCCCACAGTTCTCTGAACAAACTCCCTCTAGTCTAAAGAAGACTCCTAGACACTTGGAACAATGTGAAGAAGAGTTATCATTCTGCACTCAAGGATGGAAGTGAGCTATCTTGCATCTCTGGGGTAGGATATAATGGCTACCGATGTTACTTCAGTCAAAAGCAAAGGAAGAAACCATGAAGGAAAAGATAAACCAATACTGATATACAAAAATGAATAACTTTGGGGTATTAATAAATAAACTCACAGATAACCTCTTCATACCTGATAGAATTTTGCAAGAATTAAATGAATTAGTAATAAAGGTAATTTTTGTAATAATTGGGAAAATTTGAATATGAACTGTATATTAGAAAACATCAACTCTGTTAAATTTCTTGAAAAAGAGAACAGCATGTAGTTATGCAGAGGAATTTCTTGTTTTTACACTAAATTCTGAAGTATGTAGAAGTAAAGAGTCATAATGTCATGTCTGCAATCATTCGAATTATTTGGCAAAGAAACATATATACATATATGAAGACAAACAGAAATAAATATAAGTTGGGAAAATGTTACCCCTTGGCAGCTGTAGGTGAAAGGTGTAATACAAGTGCTCATGTGCTGTCCTTTGACTCTTCTGAGAGATTGGTATTTGTCAAAATAGAAAGTAAGGAGATAATGAATTGATGCATGTAATGCTTTACAGCTGTTTTATATCAAACTGAAATCACTTTAAGGACAGGATTCTTGGTTTTCATGTGCTCAATACCTCAACATTGTCCTGCTCCATAGTAAATGCTTGGTACATTTTGTACGTGAGTAAATAATAAGATTAAAAAATGTGTCTTGCTTCTTCCCACTGTCTGCTTTCCTTCACAACTCTTATTGGAAATTTGTTTTTAGGGTTAGATTAAAGCATAAATTGCAGCTAAGGGTTTGCATATAGGCCCTTTTTGTGTATGTGCATTTATGTGTAAGAGTTTTCTACCTTATTTCACTCCCTACTTCAACTAAAACCAAATTAAGTAGGAGTAGGGTTGCCAGATATAACACAGAACAGTCAATTAAATTTGAATTTCAGATGAGAAATCATTTAGTATAAGTATGGTCCAAATATTTCACAAAGACCAACTATTGCATGGAACATACTTATGTTAAACATTATTCATTATCTGTAATTCAAATTTAAAAAGGCGTCCTACATTTTTATTTGTTAAAGCTGGCAACTCTAATAAAGCCCATTTATTCCCTCTGATGTATATGGCTGACCCTGCTCACAAGCATATCAAAATCTTAGATACATTGACTAATCTATAAGATAAGTCTGAATTTTAAATCATAGTGGAAATACAATTAAAAAAAAAGATTTTATTTATTTATTTTAGAAACAGAGGTAGAGGGAAAGAAACATTGACCGATTGCCTCTCGAATGCACCCTGCTGGGGTCCTGGCCTGCAACCCAAGCATGTACCCTGACCGGGAATCAAACCGATGACCTTTTGATTTATGGGACAACACCCTACCCACTGAAATACACCAGTCATGGTGGAAATAAGCTTTTATTCTTTAGCTGAATTGTCCCCTTACTTCCCTCACATTTTTTCCATCCTAAATCTCTCATTTTTCTCCATATACACATTTGAAGGATTGCATTTTTATTTGTGATGAAACCCATAGATAGAATATACATACAGGTCACATAAAATACATGAGGATAATAATTAAAGTATACAGTGTTGGATAGGTAGCATGATTAAAGAACTACACATCTATGGTATACAGTGTCATTAATGTCAATGAATTTTTTCTTAGAAGCATTCTTGCACAAAAAAATGTTTTAGCTGTAACAGAGAAAATGTGTTAAAAATATTCATAGAACTACAACTTCAAATATTTGATCAAACTCTATCTCATGGATTGGTTTATCACTTGATAATGGCCCTGATTTACAATAACCTTTCAATAACATACCAGGGAAAAGCAACATGCAGACCCTTACTTGCAGAAACAATTACAGAAAATCACTTTGGAACGGTAGCACCATTCCACATTACAACATGCACATGTGTTATATTGCACCTTCCTGAGTTGAACTTTGAAAACCGTAGCCCCATGAAACACCAGAGTGAATGAATTCATCCCAGGTTGGGCCTTCACTAGTGGTAGTAGTAATTTTGACCATCATAGCTATCGTAGCTACGCCCTTTATAGTAGCTGTACTCATCCTCATAGGCTCGGTAATTGTCCCCTCGAGGTTCCCCGTTCTCATTTTCATAGACTTCATATCCATTGTCATATTCATTGGTGCCTGTTTGTTCATACTCCACCCCATACTCTGTGGTGGTGGTTCCCCCTAGTGGTGGGGGGGTGGTCCTATAGACCTCCTGTGGTGGAGTTGTAGGTTCAAACCCGCCATTGTCTGGCTCTCCAGCCACTGTGGTTCCTTCTGCATTGGCATCAGGGACACCTTCTTCTTCCCCTTCTTCTTCTCCGTTGTCTCCGCCACTGCTGCCATTGCCATTTTCAGTCTCTGTGCTGTTGGTGCTGGTTCCATTTATGCCTTGACCGTTTTCATCCACTTCTGCTTCATTTTCTTCATTTTCATTTTCTTCCTCTTCCTCTTCTTCTTCTTCATCACTTTCTTCCTTTTTTGTAGCCTTCTTCCCTATATCACCAGCCTGTAAGGAAAGATTTGAAAGAATTCAAATGTAGGCATGAAAATGGGAAAACTTAAGGCCATCACTTCATCCAACACAGATAGTACTCACATGTTGTTCTGGATGTAATTCAGAATCAAAACCATTTAATTTATGGAAGAAATTCAGAATTAGTACTTTTGTCATTGGGTTTTGATGGCAAAAGATGTACCTGATAAATAAGCCTCTGTGACAGATGCTTTCTATAGATTTGTTAATCATGTTCCCTGTCTTGGAATCCTCTTCTGTGAAATGTAATGGCACCTCTTGAGATCTTTTATCCGTTGCTAAGATGTTTGTCCTTAATCTTCCCTTATAGTGTAAAAATCCCTGTAATGATGGGGGAAGAGACCTTGCCTGGAAAAAGACCTTTCTTTATTTGTAAATTGGAAAACTATGCTTGTTCTTGCTTTTTCAGTGGGTTAGAAAGACAATACAGAATACTGTTTATATAGTGTAAGGATAACCTTAGACTTCAGTAGAGGAATAAAATCAGATTAAACATTTTAGAGGAATTATTACCTTCTTGGGAAGTTGGATTGCAGCTAAACCTGCATTTCCCGTTCCAGGTGTGATCTCCTCTCCATAGCCAGGTGTCGTAGCAGAAAGGGTGGAGTTCTCGGCCTCGGATTCTTCATCTTCATTTTCATTAGACTCTTCATTGTTTTCTTCTTCATTTGAAGTTTCCTGGTAGAAGTGTCCAGAGGAATAAAAGTTATTTCAGCCAAAAGAGTGTTAGTGTCACGAAACTCTGTTGGAAAAGAACTTTGTATCCCTCAGCCAGCGCGTCACCCAATGTCGATAATTCTGCTTCCTCTTATTTCAACTGCACTTGTAACTCAACTCAAAGTTACCACATCCTATTTACCTCGCTATAGTGTGTTTTATATATTTTTACTTTCTATTTATCACTTCAAAAATATTTGTGTAATAATTTCAGCATATCTTATTATATGGTATCAGATCATACAGAGCTTGGGCTCTTAAAGTCTATCCAGTACAGTCTTTTTAATTAATTAAAGTAATTTAATTTGTTTCATTAAACTGGAGTTGATTATAATAGTTTAACTTAAATAATTAAAATCAAAATATCTTATTAATAGCTACTACAATTTGGCAGTAAATTAATTCTGATATTTGCTGACAAATAAGTTAAGAACTTTCTACCTATTTTTTTTTATTCTTTATAGCAGCCCTGTAAGGTAGGATTATTGCTCTTACTTTTAAAAGAATAGTTCTGGCTGGTGTAGCTCAGTGGATTAAGTGTGGGCCTGTGAACCAAAGAGTTGCTGGTTCGATTCCCAGTCAGGACACGTGCCTGGGTTGCTGGCCAGGTCCCAAGTAGGGGGCATGCAAGAGGCAACCACAGACTGACATTTCTCTTCCTCTCTTTGTCCCTCCCTTACCCTCTGTCTAAAAGTAAATAAATAAAAGCTTTTAAAAAAGAAATTAAGCTCAGAAAAGCTATAGAACTTGCTTAAGGTCTCATAATAAATGGTGAAGCTATATCTTTCTAACTCAAAAAGCTGAGCCCTTTGAAATGCATCATGAAGTTTTTGATGATGATTATAATTTATATAAATTGTCCACACTACACCTATGATATATTTTTCAAAGGGGATTTTAAAAAATAAGTCAGTAATTTTCAACCAAATTGATAACATGTCTTATGTACTACCAAAAGAGGTAATTATATCTTATTTGTTTTCGTGTTTATTAAAAGAAAAAAGATATATCTAATTCAAAATCCACCTGCCAATATGTAAGCCACTTGTGTTCCACAGGCAGTATTCAAAAAATATCAGGAATTTGACACACAATTTTTGTGTGCATTGAGTGTGTCTGATTTCATCAGAGTCCTAAGGGAGTATCATCCTTCACCCCCAATCACTATCGCATCAAGTGAAGAACTGTTGCTGAAACGTATACAATCTATTCAGGAAATCTGGCAGGCAGGGCAACTTTACAATCACTGAATGCCAAGCAGCTGTAGTTAAATGGATTGCCTTAGCTTAGTTCTTGTGTAAGATGGACAAAATTTTGTAGGATTTAGTGGGTGCCATATTTTTTGGTACTGGCTTGACATTCTTTTTTATATTTATTTTTATTTCATTGTTGTTCAACTACAGTTGTCTGCATCGCCCCCGCACTCCCTCCCACACCCCAGCCAACCCCCCCTCCCTCTCTTGCTTCTACTCTCCCCCTTGGTTTTGTCTGTGTGTCCTTTATAGTAGTTCCTGAAAACCCTTCCCCCACATGGTTCCCTCCTCCCTCCCCCTCTGGCTATTGTTAGATTGTTCTCAATTTCAGTGACTCTGGTTATATTTTGTTTGCTTTTTTCTTTTGTTGACTATGTTCCAGTTAAAGGTGAGATCATACAATATTTGTGTGGCATTCTTGTTAGGGCCTCCCTGTTTAAGCTATTAGGGTAAATTATTGTACTGAAAATATTAATTTTATAAAGTCAAAAAAATTTAACAAATTATCTGTCACTTTTAAAGTTCCCACACTGTTTTGTTTTCAGGGTAACAGACATATTTGTCTATGATTCATTTGTGACTGACATTGTCCATTCACAAGTAGCATCTATGAATACCCGAATTTAGAAAGTTCCAAAGACAGTGGATTGCTATAATTGACAATCCAGGAACATGTACTTAATTAGTATGTTTCCTTGAGCAAAAGTGTCCGTTATAAACATGGTAGCACAATTTCCAAGATACATAGATGAATTTTAGCCATGAATTATACTGATTTGTAGTACTATATTAGAAGATATTTTTACATCTTGAGTATTTGCATTTCTGTAGAAACATGACTTTTGTCATTGAACAAAAAAACCCCATAAAATTTCTATCAAAAAGAGCAGCCCTACTTTGGTGGGTCAAGAAAGGCAGATGAATCACTGTAACACTGTAGACTGGAGGATATAAGATTAGCTTTTATATAGCACTCATTTAGTAAATTAAGTATTTTTAAGTTTAGTCTTTATAATAAACATTTCACTGAGTTTAGAAGTATTATGTGCTTTTCTTTTGCCATCATGTTCTATCCACTAAAACATAAATAATACTTCCCTTTTTATCGAAGTTCATACTTCCTCCACTTAAAATGAAGACACTTGGTTTTGTGTGCTACTTACAGGTAACTTTAACTTCAAACTGCAATAGTGTTGTGTGTTTTTTTCCCCCACATTTTTTAATGGTTGTTCAAGTACAGTTGTCTCCATTGCCCTCCCCACCCCCAGCAACAGTGTTTTAAACAATGCATTTTAGTTTATTCTAATTTAAGTAACATTTTACTCTTCCAAAAATAGAAGACTATAGGCAGTTAATAAGCTGGAAATGACTGTTTGCTGATTCCCAATACAGTAAACTATTTTTCTGTCTGTGTTTTTGCTGCCTGGTTTGTTATGAAAAATCCTGTAGAAATTTCTTACCTCTTCCTCCTCCTCTTCTGAGCTATCACCATCTTCATTTTCTTCAGATGAGTCACTGCTCTAAAACATGAGTTCATACACATATGAGTCTATGTGTAGATTTACATTTATTTACTTAGAATAGTTAGCATGCTAATATGAGAAAGATTGGGACTGGTCACATATAAAATGAGGTTAGAGAGAAAAAAGCATTTTACAATGATCAGATATGTATGAGATTCTCCACTTTTAATTCCAAAGCATATACAGTACCTTGAAATACTTCATATGTAAAAGGTAGAGCAATGGGTCACAAAACTGCTTAACTCTGAGACATCAAGAGGATTATCTGGTTCAATTTCTTTATTTCACAGATTAGGTATCTGAAGCCCAGAACAGTTGTAACTTCAACCAGTTCAAGGCAAATCTTGGGTAGACATAGATCACACTGCTTTATTTTCTTTATAAAATATAAATAGGTGGACATTTTGCCACTGAGAACAGCTGCCTTGCCCAGAAAATAGAAGTTGTTGAAATTTTGGGGAGTTCCAGACAAGATGGAGGCATAGGTAGAAGCCCTTTGCTTCCTTGCACAACTAAAAAGAGGATAACAACCAATCTAAAAACAATTAACAACCAGAACTGCCAGAAAATCAAACTGCATGGAACTCCGACAACCAAGGAATTAAAGAAACAGTCAACCAAACCAACCAGACTGGTGCACCAAGGCAAAGAAATATGGCCCACATGAAACAATAGAGAAAAACTCCAGGGAAAGAACTAAGTGATGAGGAGATAGCCAACCTATCTGATGTGGAATTCAAAACATTGCTAATCCAAATGCTCAGAGAACTGATTGAAATTGGCTGAAAAATGAAAGAACAAATGAAGACTACCCAAAATGAAATAAAGCAAAATATTCATGGAACTAACAGTGACAGGAAGGAAACCAGTACTCAAATAAACAATTTGGAACAAAAGAAAGAAATAAAGATCCAGCCAGAACAGAATGAAGAAAGAATAATTCAAAAAAATGAAGAGAGACTTGGGAATCTCTGGAACAACCTGAAACTTTACAATATCCAAATTGTAGGGGTGCCAGAGGAGAAGAACAAGAGTAAGACATTGAAAACTTACTTGAACAAATAATGAAGGGAAACTCCCCCAATCTAGCAAAGAAAATAGACTTCCAGGAAGTCCAGGTAGCTCAGAGATTCCCAAAATTGGACCCAAAGAGGAACACACCAAGGCACACCATAATTACACTACCCAAGATTAAAAATAAGGAGAGAATCTTAAAAGCAGCAAGAGAAAAGGAAACAGTTTCCTACAAAGGAGTTCCCATATGGCTATCAACTGATTTCTCGAAAGAAACCTTGTTGGCAGGAAGAGGCTGGAAAGAAGTATTCCAAGTTATTAAAGGCAAGGACTACTACATCCAAGATTGCTCTATCCAGCAAAGCTATCATTTAGAATGAAAGGGCAGATAAAGTGCTTCCCAGCTAAGGTGAAGTTAAAGGAGTTCATCATCACCAAGCCATTATTATATTAAATGATAAAGAGACTTATCTAAGAAAAAGAAGAAGATCAAAGCTATGAACAGTAAAATGACAACAAACTCACAACTATCAACAACTGAACCTAAAAATAACAATAACAACAATGAAAGCAAAACTAAGCAAACAACTGGAACAGGAAGGGAATCAGAGAAATGGACATCACATGGAGTATTTTCAGTGGGGAGAGGGAGGAGAATAATAGGGGGGCAAAGCTTCAGGGAATAAGAAGCATAATTGGTAGGTATAAAATAGATGAGGAGAGGTTGAGTATGGAATAAGAAACAGAATTCAAAGAACTTATATGTACAACCCATGAACATGAACTAAGGGAGGGGGGATGCTGGAGGGTTGAGGAGTGCAGGGCTAAGAGGGGATAAAGGGAGAAAATTGGGAAAACTGTAGTAGCATAATCAATAAAATATGCTTAAAAAACAAAAAAATATAAATAAATAAAATATGAATAAAATGATGACTAGGCTTATTATAAAATGAGTTGTTACTTAATGATTTTCTTAAATATTTTTGACCTAAAAATAATGTCTAAAATTTATACACAGACACACACACACACACATACATGCAGGGATGGGCAAATTTATAATAAATAAATTTGTGGTAATACAAATAAATATTATAATAATTAATAATTAATAATACAAGAGTAAACTTTCATGTGCTCACAACTGTACACCTTTTTTTGCCCACTCCATATATTAAAAATTATATAAGACAATAATTATTTCATTTACTAATTTAGGAGATTTTAAAGTACCATCTCTCTAGAGCTCAATATTGAATGAGAATAAATTGAACCAAGGCATCTGTTATAAAAATATAATTACAGGTATAAGCTAGTGAGTTATTTGGAAAAAGAAAATGTAAATCTAAACTTTTGTTTTCAGAGCCTTTTAAGACAAGACAGAAGGTTACTTGTCTTTCTTCCAGTCTCAATCCAAATTGAATTTTCCTTCTTTTTCCACAACCACTCTTAATGGTAACAGGTATGCAAATGGATACCCAACTTATGATTCTGCCATTCTATACCTGGCAAATTTTAAATTTGATTCTGATGACTCAGTTAAGTCTCAAGTTTTAGGAAACATGGCTGCAGAAGAATCCCTTGGTTAGAGATGAGATTTTAGGAAATAATCATGATCCAGTCCTACTCAGGGCCATCCCTGCTGGGCTCATTCTTCAGGTGGCCACACCATCCACCTGTGGAAAGGGAATGCTTGTCCCCTTGAGCCAAGCATAACCTCGGGTGGAAAAGAGAGTAATTAGACTTGTTCTTCCACTGCCATGACCTTAATGGTTGTGCTTTCCCTAGCCCAGAGAGTAAAAAAAGAATAACATTATATTTGAACTATTTTATTTATTAGTCAAATTATATAGAGAGGATGACATATTTATGTAGCACATTTTGCCTCAGGGAGAGTGTTTCATCATTTTTAAGCTTCCTCACACCTAGCTTTCCTTCTACCCCAACCATATTACTTTTCAATTAATATCTACACTGAGAACAGTTTTAAAAGTGCATGTATCAATAAAATATAAAATTTTAAAGAACAGGGGAAAAGAACTGCATATAATGCCTCCAAGCCTTGGCTTCTTATTTTCCTTTCATTTATGGCTTATTATCAATTTGACACTAAGTCCTATGGATTTTCCACAAGTCTTTTATATACATGTTTCTTTCTTTTTACCATGACTCCTTCTAACTTATATCAGTCCATTTTTTCAATCCCCAAATATATGTTCCAGGTATTTTACTGAGAATGGGGGTCATGGCAAGGGATGAAGCTGGAAATATGGACAGTTCCCCCAAGAATATTTGATAGCTGAGAAGAGTTCAGTGGAAGAAACATAAGAAACAGGTCCTACCCTCTAAGTATTCACACACTAATCCAATATCATTTGAATCATAAAAAGCAATTTCCCCAATTACAAATGCTTCAGATGTGCCTTGGCTGGTGTAGCTTGGTGGATTGAACACCGGCCTGTGAACCAAACAACTGCAGTTCGATTCCCAGTCAGGGCACATGCCTGGGTTGCAGACCAGTTCCCAGCAGGGGACTCACGAGAGGCAACCATACATTGATATTTCTCTTCCTCTCTCCTTCCCTTCCCCTCTAAAGATAAATAAATAAAAATCTTTTTAAAAAATGCCCAAGATGTGACCTTATTTATACTTCTATAACCACATAAATAAGCTATGGTAGACTGCTGATAGCTTTACAATCAATATAATGTATTTCATATGAATTGGTATTTTAGAAATAGTTATATACAAACACAGACTTGTGTAAATAAAACATGAATTTCAAAGCTGATACAGCTGAAGACATTTTTATGTGACAACCTGGGCACTAAATACTTCACAGGCTTAAAAGAATAAAAGAGTTATGAAAATATATAAATAGACATGAAAGAGGGAAAGTCATGGAAATCAAACTTTGCAAAATAGAAGAATTTATCATAAATATTAGGTGAGACTGTTCTATTGAAAGATATGTCTTGTTGGACTCTTTTAAAACACTGCCTTACTCACAAATTCTTGATTAGTTGAGATATACCTATCTGCATGTAATGTGGAAAATTTTTAGTAGATATTTGTTAAATATCTACTAAAAGATCCAAGAACTTTGAGTCTATCAATGAAATATAAAACATCTTCCAATATCATTTCACTATGGACATTTTAGTTGGACTGTACACATATATACCTATAAAAATTTCTAGGTGGGCCCTGGCTAGTGTAGTTCAGTGGATTGAGTGTGGGCCTGCGAACCAGATGATTGTGATTCGATTCAGCAGTGCACATGCCTGGGTTGCAGGCCAGTTCCCAGCAGGGGACTCATGAGAGGCAACCATACATTGATATTTCTCTCCTTCTCTTCTTTCTTTCCCCTCTAAAGATAAATAAATAAAATCTTTAAAAAAATGTCTAGGTGGGACTATCTTTAAGTGCCTGACATTTTAGCAAAGTTGAGGAGCTAGTCAGAAAGGTAAATTTATGATCATTTCCATTTTATTTAAGAAAATGAAGCAAACTTTCAAATGAGCAATGTTTGTTTACGGGCCTGAGGTGAACCAAAAAATGAAAGACAGTTCTGAAAAACCACAGCTCTTGTATCATTTGTGCTCACATTTCTTTGGCCATGCACATTCTCCATAATTATTATGGTGCTAGAAATACTTTAAAATTATCATTTCCTATCATTGTATGAGTTAGAGATGGGTTAGCCCAACATATGGTAGGATGCTATGCCAAGCCACTGAGCTGAGGCATCGTTTCAAGTATTTGACTGCTTTTAGTGTCTCGGGAGTCCTGGGTCAAATGGTGCATAATTGGTGCCCTGAACCCAAACTGTATAGGAATAAAAATAGTGCAATTCTGGTTTGTTGTATATTTAAAATTAACACCACACCCTCCAGTTTTCAAAGGCTCTCTTCACAGTTAACCCAATAAAAATAGAAACTTATTTTTAGCGTTTAGTTGTTTTCCTTTTTGTTTTCAAATTTTAAGAATGTTTTGCTTTTCTCATGAGCATTTTAGTTTACTTCATGAATTTCTCTGTTTCCTCTGCATTTTTTGAGCTAAAGTAATAATTATGCTTCAATGTAAGACATTATTTTTTTATCTGGTGGCCTACACAGGTCAAAGGTTCAAAAAATTTTCAATCACCATTGGTCGTAAAGAATTTGTTTTTAAATGGTCTTTATTGTTTATAAAGTCAATTTTTTCCTACCAATTAAAGGACTCTAAAATAATTGGACATGAAACAGTTGTGTGACATTATTGAATCAATTGTAACAAGATGATTAGTGGCCTCACTGACTTAATTGTCAGCAACTGGTAAAATTGTCCACTTTTGTCAGTGACTTAAGCAAAAATACCTGGATTCAATGTGCCAAGGTATTTGCTTTTATTACATCATTCTAGACTGGGCCCAAAATGCTATTACTTTCTCTCTCTGTGTGTATATCTCTGCTTTAAAAAAGAACTAAAGATAATTTTTATTATATTAAAAACAAACTTTTTGTAGTAAGTGATCTTTGTGGCTGAATTTCAGTGAGAGTTTAATTTAGTGTTCTATAGTTGCATTTGATTCTATTTCAATTATACTGGATAAAAAGAAAAACAAATGTTTATGCTTACCTGAACTGGAAATCGTTTTAGAGGAGGATAAAAGTAGGCATGCTTATAAAGATAATACCGTGGTCTGTATTTAAAGACCTGCATAAACAAAATAAATGATATATTCACATGTCATGTACAAATACATCAGAATAAGTATAGTCAGGATGAAGAAGTATGCTAACATTAATTACCCCATTTTCTTCAGAATTCTCTAATTTTGCTCTTCGGTGAAAATTTTTCATCTGTTGAAAAAAATATTTAATTATTACATATTTTCTCCTTGACATAAAAAAATAAAAATGAAAATAATGTAGGTTTTTAATAAAGAACTTACTGAGAAAGCACAGGCCATTCCCAAAATGCTGAGCAAAATTAAAGCAGTCTTCATTTTGGTGATTGCTTCTGGAATTAATGAAGTGGTAAAATTAATAAATATTAAAACTAAAAGTATAATTTTTGCTCATATTAGACAATGAAGTATTTCATTTGTTTTTATTTATTTCCAATTATAGTTTTAAGTAATTAAGACCAAAATTCTGCTTTTTAAAAAAATCAGTCCTTTTATTTAACTGATAGAATACTGACTTTACCCTGTTTAATACTCTTGAGTTCCACAGTTGGTCTTAACCTGTGTGCTGTGATCTGTCACCAGGGGACCATTTCGTCACTGCAAAGGGCTCAAATGCTTAGCACACTTCACACTGCATCTGGGAGGCCTCCTCCTGTCACTGACACAGGAGTACCAGCTGAGTGAAATGAATTGTGAATGTGGCTATGGGACCTGTTTGTTTTGCTTATAATTAAAAACTTAGTGCTAAGTTTAAATGCATTTAAATGATTGCTTTTATGCCAATGATCCTACAGGCATTTCCAGCTTCTATGTTGTTTTTGAACTAGAAGGTCATTTGTAAAATGGAGACTAGGCATTTTCCCATGAATATCTTAGAATTCTTATACTTGGTATTTTTTTATGCATGTAAAGTGATCCATAGTACGTGAAATACTATTCTCATACCATGTTGCACCAACAGCCACGTGTAAGGATGATTCTGTGGGAAGAGTTCATCAGAGTTTCACCTTGAGAGATCAGGGGCAGATTTCCTCAAATTAGACTTTTCCCCAGCTCCACTGAGAGTTTCCTTCACCAGAATCTGTCATGGGATGGATCCGGGGCTCTCCAGGGTCAGGGCAGAATTGGAGGTACAACTCTCAGAGTGGGGGTAGTTCCTGAACTGTTTTTAGGGGTTTGTAGCCAGGCAAATTCTCAGTTCACATAAACTCCTCATAAGTAAATGGAGATAGTGAAGTCCTATCTTAATTTTATTGTATTTGATAAAATCCAGTTTAATAGAGGTTTTTTAAACAACTGACAGCCTACTAACACCTGCCCTCGTGCACTGACACACACATTTAGCTGTGAGTGCTTTCTCATACAGAGTGACAACTTTGGCTGCATTGTGGAAACAACGTGTAATGGTAATGGCAATTTTCCCACAAACACATTTGGAAAAGTAATATTTAAAATGTATATTCTGTACTCTGAAGGTTAATTTCACATTTGGTCATCATTTACCAAGAATTATTGCATCCCTACTGAATATTTGACAAGAAAATGAACGTTACATAAGGTAAGGCTTGAGGCCTGGGGAAGCTGTCTTGGGTCCTAAGTCACACTCTACTTGTGGCAGAGTGGGTCTTTTAATTTTGATGCACACGTCCTCACAGTCCTCTGAACTTTAGTAAAAGTTCTTTATGGGCACACTGAGATGAGACCCTGAAGAGGCTGATGTACTTAGGAAGTTTTCACAGTTTTTTGACTGCCCTGAATAATACTTTGAATTATGCCACCTGTGATTAAGCTCACTCACAAACAAGATTGTTGTTCTGTAACTTCATGAAAAAAAGTTGGAATATTTATATCTTCAAGAGATAAAAACTTAAATGTATAAAGCTGTAGAAACAGTTTTTATTACATAATTTTCTCATATCAAACTGTAAAAACAACTAGATGAAAAAAACCAAGCCAATAGCAGAGATAATATAAAAAGAACCAAGTGATTCAGGTACAGGGCAACTGACTGCCTACATAAATCTCATTTTATTTACTTTGTGATTCAGCAGAAGCAAAGACCTCTATATTGACTGTAATAATTCAGACAACAGTTTAAATATTCTTGAAGGATAGTTTTCCAGCTCTAATTAAAAAGTTTTTATTGGGAAAAGTTTTGTAAGCTACCAATATTGTTTATTTCTCTAGTACTACATATTTTTACATACTGATTTCAGAACTATAGGATAGCAACTCTTTGAAACTAAATGCATAATATATTAAAAAGTCATTGTACGTAATTAAAATACAGATTAGGCATAATTTATGGAGAGATCTGTACACATTGAGGCAGATTTGAAAATGCAAAATTGTATTTCACTCAGGATATCTTAAATGCCCCAGAATGAAGAAATAAACAGTTATCCAGGAGATCTGAGGTAAAAAGTAGGAAGCAAATTCTAGTTTATGTGCATAATATTAAGGATTTACATATGTAGGTTAATAAGCTCAGCCTTTTGAAAAGATTCAAAAATCTGAGGTACTAGTTTAATTCTAAACAAGTATTAAATTATGTAGCTGTTCTGTACAGTGCAATAAAATCAACATTTAAGTAGAAAATTTAAAACCAAGTCCAGAAATGGAAAATGTGGAGTGTTTGATTTTAAGAAAATGAAGTTGTCATATTAAATCTTACCCGTTTGCAGTCCTGGAATGAGGAGGCAGGCTCACAGGAGTGAGTGACAGAGATTGAATATTTCCTCTGCTCTCTCACTCACTCATTTACTTGCTCTTGCTGACTATAAACTCTTCTTTGCCTTCCAACAGCCAATCACTGTCATGGTCATGGTGATGTCACAATGTGGATTCTCACCAGAAAACCCCCAAACATCAACACTTTTGCAAGACACAGGCTCAGTTGAATAAACATGAAACAATTCTAGTGCCAAGAAGTTTGCATTGTGGAATTTAATTGAAGGCTTAGATGAAGATGAATAGTTTGAGTTCTGGATATATATAATATACTGGATTTGAATTAAAATACACAAATAGCAATGGATTTAACCATTCAAAATGTCATAATTATACAAGAGTTTACTATACTGAAAGAAATAAAATTTATTGTTCAAATAATGCTCTACATTAATAGTTTAGTAAAAAATAAACTAAATAATAAGGAAATGAATAATTAATATTTAATATCGATTATTAAACACTTTTCCTGAAATGTGCCTTCATTGTCTCAGTAGTCAAAATTAATACATTTAAGTGTCAGGACTTATAAGATATATTTGCTAAAATGAATTATTGAATGTAAAATTGGACCCAAGGGAGAACACACCAAGGCACATCATAATTACATTAACCAAGATTAAAGATAAGAAGAGAATCTTAAAAGCAGCAAAAGAAGACAGTCACCTACAAAGAGTTGACATAACACTATCAGCTGATTCCTCCAAAGAAACCTTACAGGCAAGAAGGGACTGGAAAGAAGTATTCAAAGTCATGAAAGGCAAGGACCTACATCCAAGATTACTCTATCCAGCAAAGTTATCATTTAGAATGGAAGGGGAGATAAAGTGCCTTCTGGATAAGGTCAAGTTAAAGGAGTCCATGATCACCAAGTCATTATTATATGAAATGTTAAAGGGACTTATCTAAGAAAAAGAAGATAAAAAATATGAACAGTAAAGCAACAACAAACTCCTAACTATCAGCAATGGAACCTAAAACACAAAAACAAAAACAAAATAAGCAAACAACTTATTTTGGAACAGGAACAGACTTACACAAATGGAGATCACATGGAGGGTTATCAGTGTGGAGGGGGAGGGTGGAGAATGGGGGAAAAGGTACAGGGAATGAGAAGCACAAATGGTGGAAACAAAATAGACAGGGGGAGGATAAGAATAGTATAGGAAATGGAGAAGCCAGAGAGCTTATGTGTACAAGCCTTGGACATGAACTAAGATGATGGGAATGTGGGTGAGGTGGGGTTGTGTAGGGTGGAGGGAAATGAAGGGGGGAAATGGGACAACTATAATAGAATAATCAATAATATACATAATATATAATATATAAAACACAAATTTTATAAATATATAATATGTTGTATATTTATAAAATATAAGTCTTATATAATAAACATACAATATATTGTATATTATATAACATATAAAATATATAAATATATATAATTTTTATTGATTATGCTAGTACAGTTGTCCCATTCCCCCCCTTTATTTCCCTCCACCCTGCACACCCTCTCCCACCTGCATTCTCCCCCTTTACTACCTGTCCATGGTTGAATATATAAGTTCTTTAGATTCTACATTTCCCATAGTATTCTAAACCTTCCCCTGTCTATTTTGTGCCTATTATTTATGATACTTATTCTATGCACCTTTCCCAATCCCTTCCCTTCCCACTCCCCCACAGATAATCCTCCTTGTGATCTCCATTTCTGTGATTCTGTTCCTGTTCTAGTTGTTTGCTTAGTTTGGTTTTGGTTTTTGGTTTTTTGGTTTGTTTGGTTTTTTTTTAGGTTGGGTTGTTAATAGCCATGAGTTTGTTGTCACTTTACTGTTCATATTTTTTATCTTTTTCTTTTTCTTAGATAAGTTCCCTTAACATTTCATATAATAAGGGCTTGGTGATGATGAAATCCTTTAACTTGACCTTATCTGGGAAGCACTTTATCTGCCCTTCCATTCTAAATGATAGCTTTGCTTGATAGAGCAATCCTGGATGTAGGTCCTTGCCTTTCATGACTTCAAACACTTCTTTCCAGTACTTTCTTGCTCGCAAAGTTTCTTTTGGGAAATCAACAGATAGTCTTATGGAAATTCCTTTGTAGGAAACTGTCTCCTCTTCTCTTGCTGCTTTTAAGATTTTCTCCTTATCTTTAATGTTGGGAAATATAATTATGATGTGCCTGAGTGTGTTCCTTCTTGGGTCCAACTTCTTTGGGACTCTCTGTGCTTCCTGGACTTCCTGCAAGTCTATTTCCTTTGCCAGATTGGGGAAGTTCTTCAATATTTTTTTCAAATAAGTTCTCAATTTCTTGGTCTTCCTCTTCTTCTTCTGGCACCCCTATGATTCAGATATTGGAACATTTAAAGATGTCCTGGAGTTTCCTAAGCCTCTCCTCATTTTCTTGAATTCTTGTTTCTTCATTCTGTTCTGGTTGAATGTTTCTTTCTTCTTTCTGCTCCAAACCCTTGATTTGAGCCCTGGTTTCCTTCCTGTCACTGTTGGTTCCCTGTATTTATTTCACATAATGCAACCTTCATTGCTGCCTGGGTCTTTTTTATGCTGTTGAAGTACCCAGTGAGTTCCAGGAGCAAACTGATTACCAGTATTTTGAACTGTGCATCTGATAGATTGGCTATCTCTTCATTGCTTAACTGTATTTTTTTCTGGAGCTTTGATCTGTTACTTCATTTGGGTCATTTTTTGTTGTTGTTATTGTCTTGGCATGCCTGTTACATATAATGGGTAGAGCCTTAGGTGTTCACCAGGACAGGGCAACCCACATTGCTGTATTGTGATGCTGTATGTGGGGGAGGGGGTCTGAGAGGGAACAGCGCTGCTTGCTATGCTCTCTGCCAATTTTCAGTCACTTTCCCGCTACCCACAATCAAATTGGGCCCTTCTGATGCTGATTCCAGCGTGGGTGGGCTTGTGTATATTCTAGGACCCTGTGGGTCTGTCTCTCCAAGGAACTCTCCTGTGAGGTTGGGAGTTTCTCCTATCACCTCAATCTTTACAGGTTTACTCAGTCAGGGGCTTCAAGGCTTTATTTCCCTGTGCTGGAAGCCTGGGTTTGCAGTCTGTCTTGCTCCCCAGTTGTTCCTTCTGATTTTTTCTGCACGCAAATGTGGGACTGCTCAGTCTGCCAGCCGCCACCCTGACTGCCCTGGCCCTCCAGCCTTGATTCATGTCCTCTCTACCTGGCTGCCCTGGTCTTCACCCCTCCTACCTGTCTGGATGAATGTTTTTTCTTTAACTCCTTGGTTGTTGGATTTTAATACAGTTCAATTTTCTGTGAGTTCTGATTGTTTTTTGTTTTTAAATTTGTTGTTGTCCTTCTTTTGGTTGTGAAAGGAGGCACAGTGTGTCTATCTATGCCTCCATCTTGGCCGGAAGTCCAATAAAATATATTTTTAAGTGCTAATTTTTTAATTTACAAAGAGAAATTTACCTTAATAACTTGCATATTTTCATTGTCCAGCAACTTTATTCTTTCCCTGGTAATTTTATTTTACCTGAGAAACCAAAAATAAATAAATGTAATTTTTAAGTTTGTGCACCAGTCACCTTGTTAGATGTGTCACTGGAAAGGAACTTGGATGAGGCGTGTCTGCCTCAGCATAGTCTGGAATTCGAGGGTTCTTGACTTCATGCAGGAAAGATTCAAGACATGAGTTCAGGTGATTTTGAGAGCATGTTGATTAAAGCTGGGGACAGTGAAACAAAGAAAGGGCTTAGTATAGAAGAGGCAAGAGTGAGTCTAGGCAAAGTTGCCTTGGCCCTTTGGAAATTTGAGGAAAAGAATCAAGTCTCTGTATAGCTGCCTTGGCCCTTTTGGAATGAAAATCACAGAGGCAGAAGAAATGAGCCATGCTGGACTTCATGGACCCAGGAAGCAAGTTAGAGTGGCAAAGAGAGAAACCTTGGAGACAGGTTAAGGGGGCAAGCCCAGGATAAGCTGCCGCTGCCTTCTACTCCTCTGGTTGCAAGTCTCATGGGGACCCTTAGAGTTTAGGAGAAAGAAAGCAAAGAAGCAGGGCATAGGCATGCTGGCATCCTTCGTCTTAAGTATTTTTATCTGTTTTCTAAAGGCAGAAGTTTTAAGGAAGCTCTCAGGGGAGGGTCTTAACAAATTATTCACCATCTTCCTAGGCTGATATACCAGAATGAGCATATGGGGAGGTTGGGATCATTCTCTCGTGAGCTTTTACTTTTATCTTAGATTTGACTCTAATTGTTTTTTGTTATTTATTCCCCTGACTTTCTGGGAAATTGGCTGACACTAATGGCACCAACAGGGTCTGTTGTCTCTCTCCCTGACTCAGGTAATTTAAGCTACTCACTCTCTGGTTGGGGAGGAGAGGTGTAAACCTCTCCTAAGTGTCCTTGTTAGGGGAGATAAAATCTTGTAATTTATTAACTAGCTGTTAATTGCTTGACCGTTTGTTTAACTGTATCAGCTTCCCCATTCTTTTTGCCAAGGAATCTTCTAGCTTCTTATTAATCTGCCTCAGATGATTTGAATAAACCATCTTTTATTCCAGAAAAGTTGCCTGGCAAATATAGACTCATAAAAAGAGAATTTAGATAGGCCCTTTCTATTTAATTCAACCCCATCAATTTAGGTCAGTTTAGCACACTTTAAATTACTATGTTTTCCACTTATTGTGCTGAACCAGGACAATGGAGAACCAATGTACCAGGATATGGAGAGTCAAATATAAGAAAAATCTGGTCCCCATGTTTAAAATTGTCACTGTTGTGCAGAGAGACAGGCTTGTAGTCCTAGGACATAGCAATAAAAATATCTACAAACTTTAGAGGTGCCACAGATTCAGGCAGGTTTAATTCTAAGTGACAAAGAACAGTGGAGTGGGTCCTGACTTCAGAACAGTAACTTGCTAGGTTATCAATTGGAAGGAGATTATCAGTAAGGAAGTAGAAAGCACAGAAGGAAGTGGAAAGCATTCTTGGGAATGGCTATAAACAGCAAGGAAAATATGAACAGCATAAACACCTCCTGTTATTGAATATTTAGTGAGTACTCTTGTGCTAGTCCTTCACTTGGGCTATTTCACTTATTCTTTACATATGCAGAAAATAAGTCTATGAAGTCATTCCCATTCTTTAGGTGAGGTAGGTGAGGCACAGTGATGGTTAGTATACCCTGGGTTGCATGGCTAATAAATGGAAGAATCTAGGGATCAAAGTCAAGTCTGTCTAATCCTAGAGTCTACTTTTAATCACTGTATATCCTTGTTGGCACATTCAGAAAATTGTACTGATTCAATAGATTGAAATAGAGTGAGTGGAAGTATTGATAAATGAGGGTGATTGGATAGGCAAAAGCCAGAGGATAGAATGGGACTATAGGTGAATGGGCCTGTGAGGAGTATGGACTCTATCATGGAAATGAGAAGTCCCAGAAGGTTAAAACAGAAATTAAAAAAAAATTTCTGGGCTAAAGAAGGCAATATTGTTATGGAGGAGAGGAGCTTCTAGAAGCTATTTACTAGTCCAAGAAAGCAATGATGAAGGTCTGAACTAAAGCAGTAGCAGTGGGATGAAAAGTGTGGAACAAATGAGAGAAATTTTGATATTACATAAGTAAAATTAATAGGATTTAGTAGGAGGAAGAAAAGTGGAGAAGCCTATGGTGACTTTTGGACTGCTGGCTTTTGGGAGTGTTGGGACTATATCTCACGCAATACCTAGTAGGGTAATTGGTACACTATAATTACTGAGCAGTCTATTATATAATGAAAGGAAAGCTAATTGAGTATCAAAGGTCAGGGGGTTTGTTCTTGATTCTATTGTTATGTGAACCACTTAACCACCCTGAGGCTTCAATTTAATCCATCTTTAAAAATAAGGGGTTTTGGAGAGGGGGGAACTGGGTGAAAGGTGGTGAAGGAATGACCAAAGAACATTTATGCTTGGCCCATGAGCACAGACAGCAATAGGGAAACTGACTGAGGGAGAGAAGAGCATGGGGCTGGGTGGGAAAAGGGAGAAAAAGTGGGGACAACTGTAATAGTATAAACAACATTTTAAAGGGTTTTTACACCAAAAAAGAAGCAGCCATTGTGTGCCTCCATTATCTGTGATGCATTCTTGCCAAACAATCAAACTTGAATCTGATGAAGTCTCTATATACCTTCTAGGTTAAAGGAAACAGGAGGAATAAGAATGTGTAAAATAACACTACTTAGGAGGCATTGAGCAAAACCTCAATTGAGGTTTCCCATATTGAGAATATGGGAAACTTCACAAGACATAGTGTCTTCTATTTTATTAGCAGGAAAATAAAAGAAAAAGCAGGAAGGGTTCAATAGATTAAAATGACCTTAGAAGCATTCCTAGAGAAATTATGAAACAATAGAAGTGTTGAATGCTGACCAGATATTTTATAGTATTAAGAAATTATTTTTAATCTTGTAGGTATGGTGATATTATTATGTTTTAAACAGAATTCTCATGTTTTAGAGATTCATACTACAATATTTGTAGATGAAACAGTTATCTGGGGTGGGGAAAGATGAAATAAGTTTGGCCATAAATTAATAAACATTGAATCAGGGATAGTTTAATGGGGATTCATAGTACTATGCTCCTTACTCTTGTGTGTATACTCTTGATATAGTTTATATACAGTTTTCTTTTAATGAAAATGATTGAATTAAGTGATCTTCAAAGTTTTCCAATTTTTAATATTCTATAATCTCTTATTTTCAATAAGTTATTTAAGCCTGATATGTTTTTTCAAGAGCTCCCTAGTTTATCCAATCAAGCTCTACCTGTAAATTGACTAGATATACTCATGCATGCTCCTATACTCATGGAGCATTCTACCTAAGGAGTAATGCTAGAGAAAAAAAGTCACAGATCTTTACTGATTTTGCCTTTTTTATAATCAAAGGCTACCCTCAAAACATTTTTTGTTACAATCTCATTATCATAATAGCCTTGTTCATTCAAGCATGTTATCATGGACTGATTCCTTTAGATGGTGTATGAACACACATTTCTCTCATTGGCATGCGACCACCAAGTCGAACTCTGTGGTGAACGGTTTCTGAGGACACACTCGTGATGTGTCCCTCTTTCTTACCTGCTGCATGCACTCAGTTGTCAAACCTTGTTAACACCCCCTCCACAGTTTCTTTGAAATCCAACCTTTTCTTTTCTTTCTTGTTGCCTCTGTCTTTGATGAAGTCCTCATTACTTCTTGCCAGGTTACAGTGTTAATATAATTAGGGGCATGTTACATATCTCCCCTTCCGAACAATTCTGTAGCATAGGATTTAGAATCAAATACTGAGGTGGTATTTGACCAAGAGACTCCATCCTGGTGCTGTCTCTTGTTAGCTTTTGACTTTGGGTAGAACTTTCTCAATCTAAAATGTCCGACTTCAGCTTTCCTTTCCAATGGGATTTATTACTTCCTGCCTGCTGGAATACATTTCAACATGCTCTATATGAGACTTATGAAAAGTCAAGTCTAAAATGTAGATAAATAGTTTTAGAACATGTTTTTTATGTGAAGTCTCTTTGTAGCTCTTAATTGGATGCTCAATAATCTAGTTTTTTGGAATAAGTGACAAAATTTCCTTTCCTTTATCAGAAAAATGCTAAAATCTTGCTTATGCCTACATTCTATTTATTACTAAACACATGCTGTTTCTTCCATGTCTTTTACCTCCACCTTTTCTCGTCTCTACAGTATTCTTCTCTTGAGATGTCTTATCATCAGCTTGGTTGCTCTTTGATAAGTCCATCAGTGGAAACCTTTTCCAGCCAGTATAAGGTTTTATACCCCTTCTTGGAGTTCCAGGATGCATTCTGCCTCCCATCCAGGCTTACCTGTTCAATGTTTGCCTAATTTTCCATCCATATTTCTGGATCTAGGACTTTATGTATTCAGTCAATTACTACCACAAATTAAGCGAAGCCTGGGTGTGAAGACATGGGTGTGAAGACATGAAAGACAGATTTTTTTTCCTCTCAGAGTTTGTAATCTGGTCAAGGTCTCACTCCTCTCTTCCCCTCCAGGCCTCTTCTGTTTATATGAAAGTCAAGTAATGCTTTTCCTAACCCTACCCAATTTCCCAGAAAAACTTTCATGAATTCCATAGCCAGAAATAACGAATGCCAAACTTGAACCTAATATAAGTTCTTATTTAAGAACCATCATGTTCTTTTACTATAATATTGTGTCCTCATGTGGTGGTGGTGGTGGTGGATGTGTGTTTATGTCATCTGGTTTTTATTGTGACTTTCTGGAGGGCAAAGGCTGTTTCTATTTAAATTACTGTATATGGAGTCAGGGAAACCACATCTGTAGTTATTTACATGAGACTGGGAGTTCTTGTATGATCTGACATCAGGTGAATATTAGTGAGATGTATCAACTGATTTTTTTGCCCTTTCTGAAAGAGAAGGAAAAGGTGAACATACAATACTCTTAGAAGAGTAGATATAAGGGCAGAGTACTTACAGACTGTTCTCTGTATTGTAGTTTCCATCTCCAGGGGAAGGATCCTGAAATTTTTTTTCCTTCCAAATATCAAATAAACAAGATTTTGAAGGAGTAAATAAAGTTTAAGCCCGTTGGATCTGTCTACAGCCTCCCTAGGTGTCTTCTCTACTTTATTGTCTACTTCTCCCTGTTGGCCTTCTTTCATTGACATTTGATTCTCAGATCCTTTCATAAAACCCAGAAGCAACGCGCCCTGCTTCAACCGTACACATTTCCATCCAGCCACTTGCACCTTCTTTCTTTCTCTTCATGGCCAGATTTTCTGAGAGTTGTCAACATTTCATGACCCAATTTCTTCACTTTCTCCTCACTTTTCAACCCACTGCAATATAGATTTATGGCTCCGTAACTCTGTGGAAGCTTGTCTCTTAAAGGCTACCAATGGCTTCATTCTGGTTAAGCAATGAGTTCTTGCCTGTTAACTGGAATGAAAACTCTTCAGTCACCTTTCTAGATGATTTATATATATATATATAGCAGTTGGTGCCATGGAATGTTTTCTCCATGTGCAAAAATTCTGCCCACCTACCACGTGAGTGATACTACATTCTCTGGTGTTTTCTTCCCTCCTTGACCACTATTTTTCAACTGCTTTTATGTACTACTCCTTCTTTAGCTGTCTTTTTAAAAGTATTTTTAATTTAATTATTTATTTTTTTCAATTTCAGTTCACATTCAATATTATTCTATATTAGTTTTAGATGTACAACATAGTGATTAGACAAGCCTATACTTTATGAAATGTTCCCCCTGATATTTCCAGTACCCAACTGACACCATATATAGTTATTACAATGTTTTTGACTATATTTTCTATGCTATACTTTACATCCCCATGACTATTATGTGACTACCAATCTGTACTTCTCAATCCCTTCACCTTTTTCCCCCAGTCCTGCAACTCCCTTCCCCTTCAGCAACCATCAGCCTGTTCTCTGTGTCTATGAGTCTGTTTCTGTTTTGTTTGTTCACTTATATCATTCTTTAGATTCTACATGTAAATGAAATCATATGGTATTTGTCTTTCTCTGTCCTACTTGTTTCCCTTAGCATAATACTTTCTAGTTGAAAGTATTATGTTATTGAAAATGTAAGATTTCATTCTTTCATTGTGTATAAGTACCACCTCTTCTTTACTCATTCATCTCTTAATTGAAGCATTTAATCTATTTACACATCTTTTTTAGTATGGATTTTTCTCCTGTGCTTCAGGGTTGTATATCAAACATATATTGGAAATCTCCACTTAGAAGTTCCAAAATTATTTCAAATTTCCAACTCCCCTTCCTTCTTGTTTTGTTTAGTCACTCAAGCTAGAAACCTGAGTGTCCTCCTTATCACCTATCTGTTCCCTACCAACCCCACATCAGTGTGGTCCTGTCAGTTCTACACTTTCCGAATCCTGTGTCTAGGAACCTCCACCACCACTGTTTCTTACTTGAGGCCACTCTGGCCTCACCTGTTATTTACAAGAACTTCTTTACTGTCCTTCTAATCTGTTGTTTACACCATGGTCAAAATAAACTTTCTAAAACAAGAACAATATATTTTTCAATCTTTGCTTAAAATCCTACATAACTCTGATACCTTCAGGATAAAATTTAGACTTTTAGAGTTGCATTGACAATCCTTCAGAATCTGGCTCTTACATATGACTCCAGCCCCACTTGTTACACTTCCTGACTCATACTAAGTTCAGGTCATACTAAAATAGTTTCCTCCCTTGCACCCCCTAACTTTTTCTCAGAGCCTTTGTACATGCTCTCGTTTTCTGTCTAACTCTGATCTGTCCTTATCAGGACTCAGTTCTGAAGTTACATCCTTCAAGAAGCTAGTCCTGATTCCTATTTCCACATTGGCTGAGTATCTCTTCTATATATTTCCAATGCACGCCTGTGATAACACTGATCTTTCTCAGTCATGGTGGTTGCTTATTTCTCATGCACTCTGGATAGATTAGTAATTATTGAGCACAGATTCAGGGTCTTATTTACCATTATATCTCCAATTACCCATCACAGCACCTGACATAAGATATTTGTTCAATAAATATTCTTGAAATAATAGCAGGCTAAGAATGAATAAGTGAAAGACCATCTACCACAGTGCTTCTTAACCTTTTCTTTTTTTTCAGTATTGCCCACTAAGGAGAAAAAGTGAATTCAATTAATATCTCCCTAAGGAAAAAAATTTAATATTATGCAATAAAACTTTGTTGGACACAATTGAGCTTTGAAGGGTCACAAACCATTATAATATCTAAGAATTGGGAAGGGAAGGCCATCATGTTATATCTCTACCAGCCACAGCTGAAGAAAGAACAAAGAAATAAAACTCTTTTCTACAGACTAAGGGATAATTTTTATCTGAATCTCTGTTTAGTAATATTCTTTAACCCTTAATAATACTGTTATTAAGAATAATAATATTCTTTAAACCCTTCTGTGTTTTCAGCTAAAAACAAATTTTTACTTACCAGAATACAGTAACAGAACCTTCTGTGAATGCCATTACCTAATTATTCATTTAGTTTAGGAAGAACATGAACGTTTCATGCATATTCCCTTTGTGGTGTTAAAATGCCTATTTTTTAAATCAAGTCAGCACATTCTTCAGTGAAGAATTCAGAAATGTATTCTCAGAAATCATCATTTAGGGATTCCACAGTTGACAAATATAGTTTAACTGGGATTATATTTTTGGTATTTCTTAGGTTTTCCATGCCTTGGGCCTGCTGCAATGGCCTGCAATAATAACAGTTTGTGATTCCATAAAAAACAAATCACTGCCAGTCTTTACTTGTGGTCTGTTCTAATTTTGTGTGATATGGCTCTCTCCATTGCATGAGCAGTAAAGGTTACAACATTCATTGGACATCTGAGCCCAGCCCACTTACTGGACATGTTTTTTTGTTCAGTTTGGTGTTTTCTGTGCTAATGTATCTAGTGTGGATTCTTAGGGATACTTCTGGCCTAGCACATTGCAAATCAGTTCCTCTCTTTCAGAGGAATAATCTCTATGTGTAAGTCTCATTTTTTTGCACCTAATTTCCATACCCCACCCCCCAACTAGGCTTTCATCTAGATTGTCCTAAAAATGCCTAGTTTTAGGATATTTTTCTTTTGATATTTCCTAGGTAATTCATTACTTTTCTCTATTCCCAATTGACTCTGTATTGCTGTTATGGTACTACACATTTAGAAAGAATTTTTAAGTATTGGGTAACTAACTGGATGACTGATTTTCTTTTATGTGACCCTTGTTACATACAAGAGATGAAGTCTTCCTTCTAAGGACATAAATTCTTTCCTCCTTCTTATTCTGCCCACCACTCCAACAATAAAAATTAGTTATTTAGATTTAATTTTTTTAATTTTTAAAAATTGATTTTAGAGAGAGAAGAAAGGGGAGGGGGAGAGAAGAGAAGAAAAAAGAAGAGGAGAAAAGAGAAACACTAATTTGTTGTTTCATTGGTTGATTCTTGTATTTCTTTGGCTAAGGATTGAACCCACAACCTAGGTGCCCCTAGGGATGGTGCCCCTAACCAAGTGAGCTACCTGGCCACGACTTATTTTATTTTTTAAATGAATTTTTCATTGTTCAATTACAGGTGACATACAATATTACATAAGTGCCAAGTGGGTGCAGAATAAATTTAAGTATATATTTTTTATTATGTTATTACAGTTGTCCCATTTTTCTCTCTCCTTTATTCCCCTCTGCTCTGCACTCCCCATCAGCATTACCCCACTTAGATCATATCCATGGGCCATACATATAAGTTCCTTGGTGTCTCAATTTCCTATACTATTCTTAACCTCCCCCTGTCTATTTTGTGCCTGCCTATTTTGTATTTATGTTTCTTATTCCTTGTACCATTTCCCCCATCTTCCCCCGCTCCTCCCTGCTGATAACCCTTCATGCGATCTCCACTTCTGTGATTCTGTTCCTTTTCTAGTTGGTTGCTTAGTTTGTTTGGGGTTTTTTTTAAGGTTCAGTTATTTATAGTTGTGAGTTTGTTGTCATTTTACTGTTCATAGTTTTGATTGTCTTCTTTTCCTTAGATGAGTACCTTTAACATTTCATATAATAAGGGCTTGGTGATGATGAACTCCTTTAGCTTTGCCTTGTCTAGGAAGTACTTTATCTGCCCTTCCATTCTAAATGATAGCTTTGCTGGATAGAGCAATCTTGGATGTAGGTCCTTGCCTTTCATGACTTCAAACGCTTCTTTCCAGCTCCTTCTTGCCTGTAAGGTTTCCTTTGAGAAATCAGCTGACAGTCTTATGAGCAGTCTTTTGTAGGTAACTGTCTCCTTTTCTCTTGCTGCTTTTAAGATTCTCTCTTTATCTTAAACCTTTGGGAATGTAATTATGATGTGCTTTGGTGTGTGCTTCCTTGGGGCCAACTTCTTTGGGACTCTCTGAACTTCCTGGACTTCCTGGAAGTCTATTTCCTTTGCCAGATTGGGGTTCTCCTTTCTTATTTGTTCAAACAGGCTTTCTATTCCTTTCTCTTCCTCTTCTCCTTCTGGCACCCTATGATTCAAATGTTGGAAGGTTTAAAGTTTTCCTCGATGTTCCTAAGCCTCTACTCATATTTTTGAATTCTTGTTTCATCATCTATTCTGGTCGAATGTTTATATCTTCTTTTCACTCCAAATCACTGATTTGAGTCTTGATTTTCTTCCTGTCACTGTTAGTTCACTGTACATTTTTCCTTTTTTTACTCTTCATACCTTTCACCTTTTCCTCTATTTTGGGACCATATCCAGCCATTTCTGTGAGCATCCTGATCACCTGTATTTTGAACTCTGCATCTGATAGATGGTTATCTCTTCATTGCTTAGCTGGATTTCTTCTAGAGCTTTAATCTGTTCTTTCATTTGGGCCATATTTTTTGTCTCAGCACATCTGTTGTGTAGTAAGGGGTGGAGCCTTAGGTATCCTCCAAGGCACGGCAACCTCTATTCCTCTATTCTGGCACTGTATGTGAGAGAGGGGTCAGAGAGGGAGCAATGCTACTTGCTAGGCTCTCCACCAGCTTGCAGACAGTCTCCCTGCTACCCACAAGCAAATTGGGCCCTTCTGGTGCTGATTCCCAGGTGGGTGATTCTGTGTACATTCTAAGACCCTGTGGGTCTCTAGGCTCCTGTGAGTCTAGGAGATTCTCCCACTGCCCCAACCCCCACAGGTTTATTCAGTCAGAGTTTTTGAGGCTTTATTTCCCCATGCTGTAAGCCTGGGTTGCATGGTCTGTCTCACTCCCCAGTTTTTCCTCCTGGTTTATCGGCACACATGTGGGATGACCAGCAGCTGCCTCACCCATCAGGTTCTCTGAACCACCGCCTTGCCTTGAGTCCTCTCTGCCTCAGCTACCTGTCTCCACCCCTCATACAAGTCTGGATGAATGTGTCTACTTGAACTCATTGGTCGTCAGACTTCCATCAATTTGATTTTCTAGAAGTTCTGATTATTTTCTCTTTTTAAAATGTGGTTGTCCTTCTTTTGGTTCTGCAAGGAGGAACAGTGTATCTACCTACACCTCCATCTTGGCTGGAAGTCTGGATGCAAATTTTTAAGTGCCTAAGAAATGCAATTATTAGAGAGATTTTTAAAGTTAAGATGCTATCTATTATTGTGTCTTTATGTTCTCTTGGCACAGCCATGCTCAAAGAAAAAAGTTGAGATGACATGGTGTCTCCTCAAATCTTAAAAATATTTTTAAAAATTTAAACAACTTATAATAAAGTCATATGGGCTAAAGTGATGACAAGATAAATGATAGGCCAAGTCAGAAATAAATCAGATTAGCAAGAAACTTAACAACTCTGGAAAAAATAATCTTTTCTCACTATCATCACTGTCACCATCAGAAGTGTTGAAACGCCTACTTTTTTCCTGATGGTTGGCAAAGTCTTGATTTTGGAAGATAGTAAAAAATGAGGTTTTTTGCTCTTTTAGGTAGAAATATCTTTTTTCACCAATTTAAAAAAATTTTACTTTGTTTTCTCTCTTTTTAAAATTTAATTCTTGTTCAAGTACAGTTTTCTGTCTTGTATTTCCATCCATGCCCACCCCCTGCAGTGCTCCCCACCTCCCTCCCATTTCCGCCCCCCACCTTAGTTATTGTCCTTGTCCTTCATAGTTGTTCATGTGAGTCTTTCCCCTTTTCCCCTGTGCTTCTCTCCCCTGCCCCCTCTGGATGCTGTCAGCCCATTCTGTATTTCAGTGTCTTTGGACACATTTTGCTTGCTTGTTTGTTTTGTTGTTTAGATTCCTGTTAACGGTAATATCATATGGTATTTATCTTTCACTGCGTGGCTTATTTCACTAAGCATAAAACTTTCCAGTTCCATCCATGATGTTGCTAAGGGTAGGAGCTCCTTCTTCCTTTCTGCTGCATAGAATTCCATTGTGTAAATGTACCATAGCTTTTTGATCCAGTCATTTACTGATGGGTATCTAGGTTGCTTCCAACTCTTGGCTATTGTAAATTGTGCTGCTATGAACATCGGGGTGCATAGGTTCTTTTGGATTGGTGCTTCAGGGCTCTTAGGATATACTCCTAATAGTGGAATTGCTGGGTAAAAAGGCATGTTCATTTTTAGTTTTCTGAGAAAATTCCGTACTGTTTTCCATAGTGGTTGTACCAGTCCACAATCCCACCAACAGTGAACTAGAGTCCCCCTTTCCCCACAACCTCTCCAGCACTTGTTGTTTGTTTCTTTGTTTATGGTAGCCATTCTGACTGGTGTTAAGTGGTATCTCATTGTGATTTTAATTTGCATGTCTCTGATAGCTAGAGATATCGAGCATCTTTCCATGTGTCTCTGGATCCTCTGTATGTCCTCCTTGGAGAAATGTCTGTTCAAGTCTTTTGCCCATTTTTTAATTGGGTTGCTTGTCTTCTTAGAGTGGAGTCATGTAAGTTCTCTGTATGTTTTGGAGATTAAACCTTTGTCTGAGGTATCATTGGCAAATATGTTTTCCCAAACAGTTGCTTCTCTTTTTATTTTAGCAATGCACAAGCTTTTAATTTTGATGAGATCCCATGTGTTTATTCTTCCCTTTATGTCCCTTGCTCTAGGGGACATATCAGTAAAAATGTTCCTGCATGAAATATCTGAGATTTTCCTGCCAATGCTCTCCTCTAGGGCTTTAATGGTTTCCTGGCTTATATTTAAGCCTTTTATCCACCTTGAATTTATTTTGCTCTATGGTGTAAGTTGGTGCTCAAGTTTCATTTTTTTGCATGTAGCTGTCCAGTTCTCCCAACTCCATTTGTTGAAAAGGCTGTCTTTACTCCATTTTATGTTATTGCCCCCTTTGTCTAATATTAATTGACTGTAGAGAGTTGGGTTTATTTCTGGATTATCTGTTCTGTTCCATTGGTCTATGTGCCTGTTTTTATGCCAGTACCAGGCTGTTCTGACTACAGTACCAGGCTGTTTTGACTACAGTGGCCTTGTAATACAGTTTGATATCAGGTATTGTGATCCCTCCTACTTTGTTCTTCTTTCTCAAAATTGCGGCTGCTATTCGGGGTCTTTTATGGTTCCATATAAATTTTTGAAGTGTTTGTTCTATATCTGTGAAATATGCCATTGGTACTTTAATAGGTATTGCATTGAATCTGTAAATTTCTTTGGGTAGTATGGACATTTTGATGATGTTAATTCTTCCAATCCATGAACACGGAATATGTTTCCATTTGTTTGTGTCTTCCTTGATTTCTTTCTTCAGTGTTGTGTAGTTTTCTGTATACAGGTCTTTTACCTCCTTGGTTAGGTTTATTCCCAGATATTTTATTTTTCTTTTTGCTATATCGAATGGGATTTTTTTCTTGATTTCTGCTTCTGCTGTTTCATTGTTGGTATACAAATATGCCTTTGATTTCTGGATATTGACTTTGTATCCCACTGTTTTGCCAAATTCATTTATTAGTTCGAGCAGTTTTTTGGTAGAGGCTATAGGATTTTCCATGTACACTATCATGTCATCTGCAAACAATGCCAGTTTTGTTTCCTCCTTTCTGATTTGGATGCCTTTTATTTCCTTTTCTTCTCTGATCACTGTGGCAAGAACTTCCAATACTATGTTGAATAGAAGTGGTGAAAGTGGACAACTTTGTCTTGTTCCTGATCTTAGTGGAAAAGCTTTCAGTTTTTGCCCACTGACTATGATGTTAGCTGTAGGTCTTTCATATATGGTCTTTAGTATATTGAGGAATGCTCCATCTATTCCCATTTTTCTGAGTACCTTTATCATAAATGGGTGTTGTACCTTATCAAAAGCTTTTTCTGCATCTATTGATATGATCATGTGGTTTTTGTCTTTGCTTTTGTTTATGTGATGTATTACATTTACTGATTTACGAATATTGAACCATCCTTGCATCCCTGGGATGAATCCCACTTGGTTGTGGTGTATGATCTTTTTGATGTATTGTTGGATGCGATTTGCCAATATTTTATTGAGGATTTTAGCGTCTATGTTCATCAGCAATATTGGCCTGAAGTTTTCTTTCTTTGTTGTGTCTCTACCTGGCTTTTGAATTAGAATGATGCTGGCTTCATAAAAAGAGTTTGGGAGTTTTCCATCATTTTGGATTTTTTGGAATACTCTGTGAACAATAGGGGTTAGCTCTTCCTTAAATGCTTTGTAGAATTCTCCTGTGAAACCATCTGGTCCAGGGCCTTTGTGTGATGGGAGTTTTTTGATTACTTCTTCAATTTCATCTGCTATTATTGGCCTGTTCAGGTTTTCTGCTTCTTTTTCATTGAGTTTTGGAAGATTATATTTTTCTGGAAATTTGTCCATTTCACCTAGATTTTCAAATTTCTTGGCATACAGTTTTTCATAGTAATTCCTTACAATTCCTTCTATTTCTGTGGTACCAGTTGTAATCTTTCCTCATTCATTTCTGATTGTGTTTATTTGTGTCCTCTCTCTTCTTTTCTTAAGAGCCTACTTAAAGGTTTGTCTATTTTGTTTATCTTTTCAAAAAACCAACTCCTGGATTCATTGATCCTTAGAATTGTGCTTTTAGTCTCTATGTCATTTAATTCTGCTCTGATCTTGGTTATTTCCTTCCTTCTACTTGCTCTGGGCTGTCTTTGTTGTTGTTCCTCGA